>NW_026606352.1:0-137205 GCF_029834395.1 Sorex fumeus
GCCCCGGGGGATTCGGGGATCGGGGGTCCCAACGCGCCCCAGGGGGATCCGGGGTCCCGGCGCCCCGGGGGGGATCGGGGGTCGGGAGACCCGGAGACCCGGGGGGATCCAGGAATCGGGAGTCCCGACGCGCCCCGGGGGGATCCGGGGGTCGGGAGTCCCGGAGCCCCGGGGGGATCCGGGGATCGGGAGTCCCGACGCGCCCCGGGGGGATCCGGGGGGATCCGGGGGTCGGGAGTCCCAGAGCCCCGGTGGGATGCAGGGATCGGGAGTCCCGACGCGCCCCGGGGGGATCCGGAGTGGCGGGTGCCGGCGCACGCGCTGCCCCGGGCACCGACTCTACCGGACGCTCCTTACCGGTTGGCCGCGGCTCGCGCCACGCGTGGGCACGGGCCACGCGTGGGCAGCACCAAGGGGGCGGAGGGGCCGTGACAGCCCCGGACCGGAAGCGCCCTACGTCACTTCCGGCCGCCGCAGCCAAAGCTTTTCCGCGCCGCCGCCGGGCCGGGCCTGGTTCCGAGATCCCGAATCCCCGCGGGCGGACGGACGGACGGACGGCGGCGCGGAGGGGAGCAGCGGTGAGTGGCGGCGGGCACGCCCGGCGCGCGGCCCCCGGGACGGACGGACTGACAGACAGACGGACGCAGGTTCCGGGGCCGCGTTTCCCCGCGGGGCGGGGCGGCGCGGGGTCGGGGTCAGGGGTCGCGGTCGGGGCGGGGTCTGGGGGTGCCGGCCGGACGGGGGCGGGGCAGGATGGGGGAGGGCACCTGGGGGGCGGGGGCTGGGGACCCCAGTCGGGGTCGGGTCGGGGTGGGCGTGAGGAGGTCGGGGTGGGGGCGCCGTCGGGCTGGATGCCGGCGTGTTCGGGGTCAGCGTGGGGAGCGGGGGTGGGGGCGGGGCCGCCGTCGGGGGCGGAGTCGGGTGGGGGGGCCATCCGGGGTCCGGAGCAGGGTCTCGGGCCTGGGACTGGGCGTTGGGAGCTGGGCGGGGCTCGCCCCAGAGGGGCTCTGGGGTCCCTGGGGTGCTGGGGTGGACCAGGCAGCCGGAGCGCAAGCCGCTGTTGACTCGGAGCTGCTGCTCTGACCTGCGGCTTCAGGGTTCCTCGGGGCGAAACAGCGCGGTTCGGACAGAAGACTGGCATGGGCAGCCGTGTGCACAGACATAACGTGTGCACGAACATACGTGTGCACAGACGCCCGTGTCCACAGACACTCGTGTGCGCAGACACCCGTGTCCACGGACACCTTTGCCCAGGTTCCCTGCGTCCACGCGCTTCCACGGCCACGCAGCGCCCAGCACCGCACAGCAGCCACCAGGAGGGGAGGCCTTAGGGAAGGGGCCTTTGTAGTGGCCCCGGTTGAAGTTGGAAAATGGGTAACAATAAGTAAGTCGTTCTCTCGAGAGCTAGAAAAGGAGTAGAGGTGGCAGGACCAGTGAGCAGCTTAGCTGTAGGGAAGGCCTGGGAAGAAGGGGAAGGGAAAGGAAGAGCTAAAACTTTGGACCATTCTTTCGGTTGTCTAAAGTGCTAGGTCAAGAAGTTGGGCTTTATTTTGAAGGGAGGGAAAAACCCTTCCTTTTTAAGGGGATCTGAAAAAGAAAATTGATTCAGGAACAAAAATATGGTAACAGTATTGATGTCGTGGAGAATAAAGAAGATTATTGCTGTGGAGGCAAAAGGAAAGCAGAGTAAGAAGTGGGGAACTGGACAAGGAAGTGGGCTCATCACCAACTCCTGCCCCCTGCTCAGGCGGATGGAGCAGATCTGGGACCCCCCCCCCCCCCACCACACACACACACACACACACAATTGGGTCACCCAAAACTCAGGACAAGGATCTCCGCCAGGAACTGTTCCTGATCTCAGCCTTAGACATAGCTAGCTGTGAGACGCCATTAGGGCAAGTGGGCCTGTGAGCACCAAGAAACCGAAAGTGTGGGACTTGGGCTGCAGGCACGTGGGGGTGGGGCAGGAGGCATCTGTCAAGAGAGGAAAGTTGGTAATATCACGTATAAAACTACCGAGAAAGGAATTGGTGGCACAACGAAAAGGATTCCTCCGACAGCCCCTGGACAGTGCGAAGAGCCACAGCGAGCAGAGTGAACAGGGCAGCCAGGGGCTGGGGGGGGGGGGGGGGGGGGGCGGGGTACTGAGTGTAGGCCTGAGGAGATGGTCTGCTGGAGGAGATGATGACACCCTTCTCCTGGCCAGCTCATCCCTGCTGTCTCCCAGGGCTCTGCCAAGTCGGTGCCGGCCTTTATGGAATCTTCAGGGCAGTAAGAAGACACTATTGGCCTAACTGTGGGGCCTGATGGTAACCAGGAAATACAGGATGTTTGGGGACTGTGGAGCATAAGACTGTTACAGGACCATGTGGAGGGAAGCTTGGTTTCGATGGACCGGTAAGACAGACTACAGGGACTTCCACAAAGTGTCAGGCAGCAGAGTGCTGTATTGTCTTGAAATGTGCCACATGGGGGCCAGGGAGAAGGTTCAGAGGGCGAGAGCACCTGCTTTGCATGCAGGAGCCCCCGAGTTAAGCCCTGGGCATCCCCAGGTGTGGCCCAAAACACAGAAAGGAAAGAAGCCCGCGGCAAGGCATATTCAGGGAGTCTGTACTTGGTGCCTGCTCCAGCTGCTGTCCAGATATCAGTGGCCACCATGTGGGCACCAAAGACTTCATGCAGCATCTTATGCTTTAACCTCTAGATGGTGAGAAGTGCCTGGTGGACTCAGTTGGGCAAGTGACAAGCTGCAGGACAGACCCAAGTGATGGTGCCTGGTCTCGGCGGTGATGAGGATGGGAAGGCGGGGGTTGTTGCTGCGAGGCGCTGGGGCCGTCTCAGGCTTCCAGCGGGAGAGGAGGGAGAGAGGAAGGAGGCTGCAGTGGCTGGAGGTCTGGGGGGTAGGAGGCAGCAGCCAGTAGCGTGCTGGGCTGGCCTGCGATGGGAGGAGTCATGGGCTGTACGGAGAAAGTTAGTCTCGATCATGGGCATTGGGTCGGGCTGCCTAGGGTAGTGATTATAACAGCCCATTATAGTCCACTTGAAGTACAGCTCCTGTGCACTGCCCCCGCCCGCCTCTGCCCCGGACTGCTTCAGCAGGTGTAGTGCCGAGATCTAGTTTGCGTTTCCCTCAGGCTGCATGCAGTGCCTATGTTCTGTGTTCTGCAGCAGAGACCGGCCCAAGGAAGAGGGGGTGGGGGGAGAAACAAGGCGGGCCCAAGCCAGCCTTAGGGACTACTCTGGAGTCAGGGGAACCTTGTGAGAAGACTGAGAAAGTAGGAGGTGAAATAGTTTTCACTCGGTTCACCTAGTCTGGCCGTGCATTGGTGAGCGTCTTTTCCTGCAATCGTGGGACAAAGACCAAACTGTAGGATGCGGCCTCAGCAAGAGAAATGGAGAAAAGGAGTATGAAATACTGGACTTTCTGAGGGAATTCTGCTACAGCGTGAAGCGGACAGGATGAAAGGGACGTGACTCTTCTGATGCCAGAGCTGCTGTGGGGGGCTGGAGAGGGAGGGGCGTGGGGGCCAGGGATGCTTAAAGCAGGGTCCAGGAACGGGGTCGGTGCTCCTCATTCATGGGTGGGGAAGGGGAAGCCTGGTGCGAGTAGTGTGGCAGGATGCTTCCTTCCTCTGATGGTTTCTCTGCATGTGAAGTGTCAAGTCACCCTGAACAAGCCATGGGAAGGAGAAGGGAGAAAAAAACGGGTGTCCTGGGGTGTTGTGGGCAGTGGGGGTGAGTGGACGAGAGGCCGGCTTGCCAGGTGCATGGCTGGTGAGCTCTGTGGGCCAGGAGGCTTCACTGGGCAGGGAGGAGCCCCGACAGATGGAACTCTGGTGCTGTGGGCAGCCTCTCCCCGAGCTCCAGAGGAAGCCCTGAAAGGCTGCCCTGGGTGCGCAAGCCGGGCAGGAAGTGAGTGACAGGTAGCGACTAGATCAGAGAGGAGAGAGAGAAGGAAAAGACCATAGCTTGGTAGGGACATTTTGTCACCTGCCTGCATTTGCCATTGACAGTTCCCAATACAAGGAAAGAAATAACTCATTCCCACAATACCACCACCTCCACTTTCTACAGCACTGGTGTTTCAGCGGTTTGTGTTGAGGCCACACCATGGTAGTATCAGGGGTCAGACCCCGGTGTGCCCACCTACTTTCTTACCCACCTACTTTCCCTGCAGCCCACCATTGGCATTTTTTTAAATGGCGATTATCAATTTTGTGACACCCTTACTTTAAAAGCAACTTTAAAATTAAGCTTACACTTAGAATATTACATTTTTTTCACATCAATGTAATACGATAATATTCCTGTAGATTATTAGGGTCAAGTATTCTAGGATGTCCAAGAAAAAGTAACGTCACATCGTGTATCAATTGGTCCTTTTTTTTTTTCCTTTTTGGGTCATACCCAGCGATGCACAGGGGTTCCTCCTGGCTCTGCACTCAGGAATCACCCCTGACAGTGCTCAGGATGCTGGGAATTGATTCAAGGTTGGTTGCGTGCAGGGCAAATGCCCTACCCGCTGTGCTGTCACTCCAGCCCACAATAGGTCCTTCTTAAGTGAAAAGTTAAAAAGACATTTTGTTATTTTCTCCCTGCATCCCCCTGGCGCCCACCAGGCTGGAGGGTGCTTGACCAGCACCCTGCCCACTGTCCTGCCACTCCCGAGTGCAGAGCCAGGAGTAGCCCCTGAGCATCACTGGGTGTGACCCAAAAAGGCAAAAAAAAAAAAAAAAACCAACAACAACAACAACAAAACCCCATGGAAGCGAGGTTGTTTCACAGTAGCGATGCCAAGTGATGATTTCTGTAGTCTCACGGGACTTTTCTGTTAAGCCCTTTGTTCAGTGCTTTATAAAGCGCATTGTTCTGGATACATAAGTAAGGGCTGTGATTCTACCCAGGGATGTCTTCTCCCAGTTGTCCATGGTCCGCAGCACCACAAGTGATTCTGCAAGTGCCCCCCTGACCCTGCAAACATCAGACACAGGGCACTTCTGAGCACCCAGACTTTGCTCATGTCACTTCTCGTACCTTCTGGAACACTTTAAGAAATAAAGCCTATGAGTGTGTGTGCACACGTGTGCATGCATGTGTATGTGTGTGTGTGTGTGTGTGTGTGTGTGTGTGTGTGAGCACACGCGCATGTGTTTCTGTCAGTTGGAGAGGGATTAGAGTAGACAGAGAAGGAACAAAATCCATTTTCAGGCTAAGCTTTCATATGCCAAGATTCAACCTACAGCAGATTTTAATGGCTTTATAATCCTCTGCAAATGAGAGATTATGGAGGGATTGCTGACAGACCCTTAACTCCAGCGCGCAAGTGTGTTGCATTATAATAATATTAACCTGGAAGAGAGAAAGCAATTTCAAGCCACGGCATATTCATCAAAGGATCGAACACAACGTATACATTTTTATTTTAATAATTCCTTGCCTAGGGAAGCATTTGAAAAGGTGACAGCCAGAAGTAGGACCACACTAGACTAGCTGAAAACAAAACTTTTTGCTGTCTTGGAATTTCCTGAGCCTTTGATGTATTATAGCTTCACTGTGTTTTAAGCTCCTTCTGACACTTGGCATTATCACAGGCCCTACAGGAGAGTTTATATTTGCATGTGCGCACGCACGCACACAGCACGCACCAGGCACCATCCGACAGGCCTTGCTTTTTAAAAATAGATAAATGCATGTGATACCACCTCCTAAATGTGACCCATTAAGATTATCACAGGTGTGTTTCTGAGACACGCAGACAGATGGCAGAGAGAGGGATGAAGTCAAAGCTGCACCAACTCTATACCCTACAACTTAGCCTTTCCGGGACATCCCCACCACCACCAGTACACACACACACATGCATGCATATATGCTTGCACACTCATGCATGTATTCTGTGTGTACATGTGTGATGGAAATGAAGTTAGAGATATTGGGATAGCCATACAGTAATTTTGATCTGAGCACATCAAGAAGGCATGCACTGAACTTAGTAATATTTTAAAATCAAATTAGGAAGAGGTTCTGTGTCAGGGAGTTTTTCTGGACATTCTTTTTTAATTTTTTTTATTTAATCATTTTTTTATTAGTGAAACACCATGAGGTACATTTATAGACTTATAAATTTTTGTGCTTGGGTTTCAGTTATACAATGATCAAGTACCCATCCCTCCACCAGTGCCCATCCTCCCCCACCACGGGTCCTAGCATCCCTCCCACCCCCCATCCCCCCATCCCCCCCGTCCGACCCTGCCGCTGTGGCAGGGCATTCCCCCTTATTCTCTCTCTCTTCTTTTGGGTACTGTGTTTTGCCAGAGAGGCATTGAGTGGCAATCATGTTTGGTCTATAGACTACTTTTAGCATGTCTCTCCCACCCTGGGAGGGTCTTCACAACACCCTTTATTTGGTGTTCTCTTCTCTATCTGAGCTTCCTTTTCACCTAGCACATGTGGCTGGCCTTCAAGTCATGGAGCAAAATTCCTGGTACTGATCTGAGCCATTCCTGGGTGTTAGTCTCCCGCTTTGTTGCTTTATGTTCCCCAGATGAATGCAATCTTTCTGTGTCTATCCCGCTCTTTCTGACTCATTTCGCTTAACATGATACTTTCCATGTAGTACCACTTGTATGTAAATTTCATAACTTCATCTTTTCTAACAGCTACATGGTACTCCATTGTGTAAATGTACCAAAGTTTCTTTAACCAGTCATCTGTTCTCGGACACTCAGGTTTTTTCCAGATTCTGGCTATTGTAAAGAGTGCTGCAATGAACAAACAATTGCAGATGTCACTTCGACTATACCTTTTTGCCTCTCTGGGATATATTCCCAGGAGTGCTATAGCTATAGCTGGGTCAAATGGGAGATCGAATTCTAATTTTTTGAGAATCGTCCATACTGTTTTCCAAAAGGGTTGGACCAGCCTGCATTCCCACCAGCAGTGAAGGAGGGTCCCTTTCTCACCACAGCCGCGCCAGCACCTGTTGCTTTTGTTCTTGTGGATGTGGGCCAGTCTCTGTGGTGTGAAACGATATCTCTTGTGGTTTTAATCTGCATCTCTCTGATGATTAGTGATGTAGAGCATTTTCTCACGTGCCTTTTTTGCCATTCGAATTTCTTCTTTGCGAAAGAGAAACAAACATTTTGGAAATAAATTTTAAGAATAAAAATATACTACACTTTCAGGCTCTGCCAAATGAATCTATATGGGATGAATTACTACTCACTGATAACATTTTGTGTGTAATAAATATGATGAATTTATCCATATTGAAAATGTTCAGTCTTAAATAAATGGTTTTAAAAAACGAATTTGTCCAAGTTCATAAAGAACAAGAAGTGAGGGCGGGCCACTTCTGACGCCTACACTCCCACCCTCCATGAAACATGTCCCCTCAGCAGGGCTCACTGGAACGTGTCAGCCAGTTTTCTGCCCAGTCGCCATTCTCGAGGCCCAAACACTTTATAGCAGGCAGGAACATGGGGGACCGAGATTCCCTGGACGCTCGGTGTGAGCAGTCGGCTGGCAGCAGAGACAGCATCACGTATGTTACCCTAAGCCAGTCCCCATCAACCTGGCAGAGCCTGGCAATGGCAATTTCACGCTCCATCCCCCGGGGCAGGTTGCTGTTCAGCAGCCAATGGCCCCCTCTCTGACATGCCCCTGGGTCTCTCCACCAGGGGAAATGGGTGCACACACCTTGTTAGGCAAGCCTGATTATTCAGCACGATTTACATCTCTTTGCCCACAAGGGACAACAGGATGGGCCGCGTGTAATTAGATACAAGATCCCTGCAGCCTGCACTGATTTGGGCACTACCCTTCCTCTGCAAACTAGAATATAGGTAAAAGGAAGCATCGGGTTTGAAGTCTGAGGATTCCAGGTCTCTGAGAAGCCCTCTGAGGACTGGAGAGATAGGGTGAGGTGCTTGCTCTGCATGTGGTCCAGGGGGGTGATGAGCGCCACAAAGGGGTCCCTGAGCACCACTAGTAATGATTCCTGAGTGCAGGGCCAGGAGGAGTGAATCAGATCAATGCAAAGTTTGTATTTGGGGTTTTAAAAAAATTTTTTTTACTATGTAAATGAAAGTTTTATTGACCTTTATTCACCTTTTTCAGTGCTTTGTAAACACAGGTAAGTATTGAGGAGAAAATAATGGAACTGTGTCTCCATCTATCTCAAGCAGCTGAGACTGGCTGAAGTGAAATAGCACAAAAAGTGAACACTGACAGAACATGGAACTAGGTTCCTTGAGAAATTTAGGACTATTTTGGAAACTTTTCTAAATATATCAAAATTAAAAGTTTAGAGAATGTAACAAAAAAGGGACTTAGGCATGTTGTTATGGAACAGAACTAATCTTTGGGTGCACATCCCTTGAATATCCCTTGATTATTATTGCAGCTGTTGAAAGCTATCCCTTAAACACAACTCTCTCAAATTTAGCTGAACCGAGGAGACACAAAGGCATGATAATCCCTGACAACTGAAAAATACCATTTGCAGAGACTTGTCTCACTAACTCAAACAGACAAAATAATGCATAGGTAAAATAAATAGTAATTTAAAATGCTATCTCGTTACCTTTTAGCAGGTATCGAAAACAAAAATACTAAGAAAATGTTGCCATAGAATCCTTCAAGCTAGTGTGGAAAAATGACACAAACACACACACACACACACACACAGTTTTTTCTCACTGCTTAACATATAGTCTACATATGAGTGGCTCAAACAACAACTATTTTTGACACTGTGACCATGTCAGTATTTCAGATGTGGTTTTTTAATTTTTCTTTTTTTTAATGCAAAGTACCCCCCCCCCCCCCCCCGTGGTCCTATTACTAAGGTTAAGCTAAGACAGCAAAAAAAGTGGCATGCTTTTTTTCTTGGTACAAATGCCCTTTTTGTTCACTTCTGTCAGAATCATACCATGGAGGTGAAAGCTCAAACGCCAAGTGCAGTCCAGTCTCCTCAGTCCCAAGGCTGAACACTGCCTCTTCGGGTTCCTACAATATTTCCTTCTTTCTAAAAATACATATGCCACATTCAAGTCACTGTGCTTCCTGCTGGAGGATTTAAATAATTCAAGTGATGGAATCCAGCAGTGCTCCTACTTTAGACAGTGCCCTTCAACCCTTCTACACTCGCCAACTGGCATCTGTCCTTTGAGTCAGCCCAAGGGTCTACAGGCCTGTCCAGGAACCCAACTGGGCCCACAGCGGCTTCCAGTCTCACCACACCCGTGGGCTACTCTGGTGAACCCTGATTTAAGACGCTTTTGAATTTCCTGACCTTAATCAATGTTGCCGGCAGGGTTCTGAGTACTCTGCAAACATCATCTCCCTAAAGCCCTGCAACCACCCTGAAGTCATGAGCAGGTGCAGAAAGCGAGAGGCAGAGGAGACCCGCAGCCTGTCTTGAGAGTGCCCGAGAAGGACCGAGCTGGGCTTCCTGACTCTAAGCTAGACGGGACATGTTTCCTGGATAGCTCAGTGGAGGAAATGACCCCATTCGGAGCACTGTGTGCATTAGAGAGCCACAGGCATCCCAAGGCAGAAAGGCCTCTGGACCGTCTGAGCTCAGCGCGAGAGCCCGACTGGAGAAAAACACTCCACACCAGCACTGAGGCAGCAGCGTCAGACACTGGAGCTTCCAAGGGAGACAAACAACTTCTGGCACACAGAAGGGCCCCAGGCCCACTGACGGGAATGAACGTTAGAAACTAAACACGCGCATCAGCCAGGAAGGCAAAATAGATGCAAAATATGAGGATTCGAGCTTCCCTCTGGTGTGAGATGCATGTACTGTTGGTCAGTTCAGTGTCCTAGCCCTAAAAAAGTAACCAGGCATAAAAATGTGTCAATACATTTTTGTTTTAACATTATCCAGCAGGCTATTAATGAACGGCAACCTAGAAAACTCCATCACATTTCAAAAAAGCTACTAATGTTCATTTTTTTCACTGCAAACAGATTCGATTTTATCTGTTACATACTCACGAAGAGGACTGATCCAAACTCAGTTTTAGGATGGGCAGGGGAAGTAGGGAAGGGAGAACAGGGGAGTGAGGATGCAGTTATCACCCTCTAAGACATACTCAGCACACTAGCTATGGGGTACTCAAAGATGAGCCAATACAACTCCCTCCTGCATGACACCCACACCCGACCAAGAGTCTTTACAGCTATAAGAAGCAGATTGCTCATTCTGTCAAGCAAACAGCTCTCAGGAAGGCGCTAACATGGGGAAATGCTAAAATAGGAGATACTCAGTTTAGTGTCAGAGAAAATAGAGAGGACAGTGATGGAGAGGAGCCGAAGAGGTAATACAACAGGTAGGGCACTTGCCTGGCACCTGCCTTGCCCAGCTTTGGTCCCTGGCACAGTCCCTGGCTCAGCACAGGCACCTGCGCCCAGCATGATCATCCCTGGATGCAAAGACAGGAGGAGCCCAGATTGCAGGGAGGGAGGAGGGGAGGAGCAGCTCCATGGCTGCTCTGTGGGCCTGATTTCCCCGGGGCCAGGGATCCGGGTCAGGTCCCTTGTAGCCAGCCTGGGCCCTCCCCCCACCCCTAGCTTCGTCCCTTGCCCATGCCCTTGTGCCCATGCCCTGCCTCTGAGACCCCTCCAGCTTCAGATTCGGATCCATCTTCTAGGAGACTAAATCAAAATGGACTTTTAAACAGTTTTTTTCCTTCTGTAAAATACACACCAGAGATGGTGTATATAAACAAAATCTGCTTTTATAATCATAAGTTACATATCCTGATTATCAATAGTAGAAAATAAAAAAAAAACCCTAACCAGTCATGCAACCAAATGCATGAAAAAACGATCAAATTCACACAGCAAAGATAGTAACTTATCAAGAAAAAAAAAAAGAGAATTTGTGAAGGCACAATGGCCAAACAGGACCTAATTTAAGGATCAGGAAGGAGCAACTCAAAATAAAAATCTGGTAAAACAGGAGACAGAGCTGACGGGGCTGTCAGGAATAGAAACTGCACCTTGCAAGCACGGACCCACGCACCGTGGGCCAGGGCACGCGATTCACCTGCACAGCAGAGCCACGAGAGAGGGTTGCTCCCCTCAGCAGAAGATATGGACACCTGTCAGAGACCAGGCTGAGGATGGTTTCTGGAGAGTGTCTGTCCTTCCGGCATGAGCGGACAGCTGACAGCATCAGGTGGATTTCTAAAATAATTGGCTAGGTTGGGAGTCAGCTCCAGCCATGAGAGTAAATTTGACTTAACGAACTAAAGGAGGCATTTACAAGACCATGGCAGCCTCACAGTGTCAGAAGCCTTGCGTACAAGAAAACAATTCTATTTTTCTGATAAAAATCAAAGCTATTTCCCCTTATTATAAAGTTCGTAAAAAATTAAACAGTAGGCCCATCATAGCGAAGATCCTAATTACGGGAAAATTTCATACAACAGAATAGTGAGACCTATCTTTTAAAACCATAATAACCCTTACTATATAAAAATGCAAATTTAAGAATCTAAAAACTATTGTACTCCTTTCTATCAAAACACAAGGTTTTTTTTTTTTAATTTGTGAAAAAATATGTTTTTAGCTTTAGGGAAAAAGGAGAATTCTTTTAGGAAAAAGAAATCTCTATCTCCCTCACCCCTGTCCCCTGCCATGACTCCACTTCCCTCACCCCTGTCCCCTGCTGGGACTCTGTCTCCCTCACCCCTGTACCCTGTCTGACTCCACCCTCACTATCTCAGCTCGGGGCTTCCTTTGCTTCCTCGCTGTCTCTGAGCTTTTTATCCCTCCACAGTCTCAGCAATTTTGCCAGAACACGAACAAACCATTTGCAAAAGAGAGTATGCTGGCAATCCACACACACATGAGAAATAGACTCAGTGTCCCGATAATACAGGGATAAGCCATGGAAAACCAGTCACTATTACTCACCAATTAAATTGGCAATAAATCAGTTTTTTTTTTTATGACACTATTCTAACGTATACAGGCGTTACAAAGAGCCAAAAGGTGTCTGTGGATACTCGTCCACGGGCAAGCTGAGCCATAAATCTCTTCACGCGTCTGGTTCATTAACCCACCTTCTGAGTATGATCCCTTAAAGCAGTAATTAGAATAATGGGCTGGAGGGATAGCACAGCAGTAGGGGGTTTGCCTTGCGAGCAGCCAGCCCGGCCGAGCCGGGTTCGATTCCTCCGCCCCTCTCAGAGAGCCCGGCAAGCTACCCGTGACGTATTCAATATGCCAAACACAGTAACAAATCTCAAAATGGAGATGTTACTGGGCCCGCTTGAGCCAATCGATGAACAACGGGAGAACAGTGACAGTGACAGAGACAATTAGAATAATACAGGAGAAAAGGCGTGTGTGGGCACAGTCATGGCAGAGTCAGTTATAACAGCAACCTCCATGCAGCCTCCACGTTAGATAAAACTGGCTCAATAAATCACTGCACATGATTCAACGAGAACAGGAGAGAGGGAGGTTCTCCAAAAGCCTGGAGCTCTTTCCGTGAGTACCAGAGGCACCAGGGATATTTACAACAGTAAGTCATTTGAGGGGCAGCATAAATAAAACAGAATGAAATAAGAAAAGCCAGCTGAGCCTCAGGCTCAGGCCAGGTGCGTGTTCGCAGGGTCTGGCGTCTGTGCAGGGGCAGAGCTGACGTCTGTGCCCTGCTCCTGGTAGAAGCCTGGGCGGCAGGGGGACAGAATGCCCCTCCACCTGCTCCTGGGTGGCCCATGCAGACCCTCCTCGGCTCCCGCTGGGACCCCAAGCAGAGAGAGGAGCACGGCCGCCCTGCAAGTCTCCGGGATGCCACCAACCAGCTTCCCAACTACGGCTCTTCCACTAACACCCGATGCTGACTAGCCTGGGGAAACACTGATTCCCAAAAGCAAGCAGCAGATAAAGTGACCAAAACAGTCTCTCTCCAATATACAAGGAAACCAAGATGCTGGTGGAATGGAGGTAAGGTTCCTCTCTGCATCTCTCCTCAGGAACTCTGGCTTACGGGGGCCAACACACCGCGCTTACCAAGCTCCTGCATTCCTCACTTGGGTTGTCTCAAGTCCTGGAGGACTCGGGGTGCCCTGAGAGAAGGCCCGGTCTCCTGGTCACCGGCCCTGGGCAGTCAGTCCTGCACAGCTCTGCAAAGGGGCTTGGGACACTGAGAGCTTGGGCCCACAAGCTGGACACCGGCTGCTCCTCTCTTGGCAACGCAAAAGCAAAACTAAACAAAACAAGTCAACAAAAAACCTCTGATAAAACACAATAGTTACATTCTTAGTGATTTATTAGAAACACGCATCAGTGTTCTCTTTGAGAGAACATGGGTCAAATAAGTATTTACAAATCCTTTAAAATGAGAGATTTCCAAGTGTTGGCAGTACCCCATAATTTGAGTTAGTGTTTTTTTTTTTTTTTTACTATTTAGCAGGTCCTAGAAACCATTTTAAGATGAATAAAAGAAGGACTGAGTGTGTGGTTCAGTGATAAAGTACAATCCTTACATACACATAAAGCTCAATCCCCACCATGCTTCAAAAATAAATGAGAAAGGGGACAAGCAGAATGGAAAATGGCACACAACAGCAGAGTATGCAGGTGAGAATCGCCACCTCAGGGACTAGAGTAACAACACAGCAGGTAAGGCCTTGCATGCAGCCAACCCTGGTTTGATTCTTGGCACCCCATATGGTCCCCTGAGCACTGCCAGGAGTGATCCCCTGGGCGCAGACCCAAGAGTATGACCGAGCACTACCAGGAATGGCCCCAAACCCAAATCCAAACCCAAACCCAACAAACAGAAGTTTGATCTATGTTCTGGGCTGGAGAGATAGGACAGTGGGCAAGGCAAGAGCCTACCAGGGTCTAGTCTCCAGCACCCCTTACTCCCCGACTAATCAGACTCCCCGAGTAATCCCAGAGGGAAGAGTCAGGATTAGCCCCTGAGAATGATCGGGTGTGGCCCTGAAACAATAAATAAACAAATAAGATTTGTAAGATACACCCTTGTTTCAACTAGGAGGACATAAGTGATGGCCAGTGTACATGAATGGGCACGTGAAGGACAAAGCACCCTTCGAGGGAAGCGGGGCCTAAACATTTTGCGAGGGAGCTTGCTAGCTCACCCTTGCCTAAGATCTGAAAAGATCACAAAACATCTGTATTCTCTCCGGAAATAATTTAAAGCAAAATGTCTGGTTTTATTGCCTGGCAAAGTAAATTATTATTAGCAGAACCAATGAAATAACCCATATGTGGATTTTTCTTCTCAAGAAATTCCTAAGAATAAGGCCTGACCCCCACTGCACAGATCCAGGGCTTTACAAGCAGTAATAGTGAAGGGCAAATGAGATCCGTGATTGGTCCCTAATCACCCCACATCTTTCTGTGAAACTACTATAGCCACTCACAGATGAACAGACTGTTCACAGTTCAATTGAAATTATCAGTTAGGAAGATGTACCATAGTATAAATTAATTGTGCAAGATCACATTTAGCACATCTGAGTTAGAAGCATAACAGTGATATAAAAAATTTAAATATATTATGATTCTACTTTTTAATACCAATAGCATTTTATTTCTCTATAAAACTTGTTCTGCGTTTTCAATTGCTCACCAATACACATCTAAGTGAAAACGCGCCTGGGGGAGTGAGAGTCCTGCACGTTACACTTTGATGTGATTTTCTATTCTGTTCTTTTTATATTTCTAGCATTTTTAATCACTTCTAGGAAAAAAAATGATTGTGTTTTTCTGGGGGGGGGGGGCACATGTGGGCTGGGGCAGGGGCTCCTCCCAGCAAAGCTCAGGCGCCCTGGGCCACACCCACGGACACTCTTCCAAGTGTCCCACGGGGCCACAGAGCTGGGGACTCCAAAACGACACCCAGTGACGAGGTCCAGCATGGGGACGCCCGTGTGTGGGGTGCTGGGACGGAACCAGGTCAATGCGGCCCCCAGACCACACATATGCCCTGCTCAGCTGCCGTGGCCCCCAGGCCCCAGGGAAGCAGGGGCCCGACCACCTGCAGGGCCAATAATGTGTCTGAGCAGACTCTACAGGTCACTTCCTGCAAATGATGGAGGCAAAGCTAGGTGGGGAGAGGAATCAAACTATTACAGAATCTATTTGTGACTAAAGAATTAAAGCAGCATAAAAACCCTGGGAAAGTCTGAGATGGGGAAAAATGTGGTCAGAAAACGCAAAAGGAGCTGAGGTTTGATCCTGAGCTTCCACACGATGCACACTCGGGGCATTCCAGACAGCTAACAGCCCATGGGCGAGGTCTGTGGCTGCCCCTTGGGTGCTGCATGACCTGATCGATGCTTGACCGAGGAGGACACGAGCGTCCCCTGACCCTCCCGCTCGTACACACAGAGGGGTGCATGGTGACACGCTGCCCCGCGGGTCCATCTCCAGAGACTGTGCTTAATTCTGAATTAACCTGACGCAAATCCTGCTTCCAAGTTTTTCAAGCTGCGGGGCCTTGGGTCAATCACCTGATTTCTCTCCGCCTCAGGTTCTTTGCCTGTAGATGAGGAGTGCTGCAAACCTACACAGCACTGGGCTGTCACCAGGGGAGATTTACTGTTAAGACGGCATTCTGCACACAGATTTTAGAAAGACAGGGAGGCCGAGAGCTTGGCCAGCAGAGAAGCGGGTGTGTTAAATGACGTTGACCCAGATTCAATCCCCGGCACTGCACAGGGTTCCCTGAGCTCAGAGCCAGGAACAAGCCCAGAGCATGGCTGGGCCTTCTTCCCGTTCCACACTTCCAACCCCAAGAGAGACATGTCGGTTGAGAAGAAAAATGGTCAACGCTGAAGTTCTTTGCTGCGGCTGCTTAGGGCCAGGGCAGGTGGCTTCCAGGAGCATGTGGAGCTGGAGACCCAGCAAAGAGCATGTCCCCAGCCTGCCACATGGAAATTTCTCACCAGAACCATTTTTTGTCTTCTTTATTCCTTCTGGCTTCATTCGCTGTCACAGAGCGCTTCATAAGCACAAACCTTTGGGAGGATCTCAGCCTTCTCTGTCCTCAACTGCCTGAGCTCTGAGCGAGGTCATCAGGCACGGCCCCTGCATGAAGGAAACACATCCAGGCCAGAGACAGGACGAGTTGCATGTGCACCTGTCCTTCCCATGCACATGTACAGCAGAGCAGGGGTGTGCACTCGCCATCTTCCCAATGGCCCAATGGACAGTTTTCATGAAGGATGTTGTGTTCAGGATGAACTAAGTCTGCTCAGATTGAAGACAGCAGACTGGGTGACCTTTCAAGACCTCAAACATGAAGGAAACAGTAAAACAGAAACCATAATAGATATCACCCTCAAGAACAACAACAACAACATGTCCAGACGAATTCAAATACCTTCTCTGAAATCAAAGCACAAGGCACAAGGATTGATTTTTAAAAGCTTTTCTGGGTTTCTAAGCAGGAAAGGTGCCATCACTGTCGCAGGCGCTGGAGTTGGGACACGTCCGTCCCACCCAGCTCCGGGCACACCCGATGCCTCAAGACCCCACCGGTGCCTATCAAGTTCCCGCAGGGGGAGGATCCGGCTTATTAGCCCAGCCAGAAACCCAACTGAATTCTGGTGAAGCACCCGCTCAGGGATCATTTCTATTTGTCTCTGTGGCCATCACTCTTAAATCCGAAGTGTTAATCGACTTAGGATAAGCAGCAAACTCTAAGGACAGCGTGGTCTGGGCTAAGGTACCGCCGAGAAGAGCCTAAGAGAGGGGTAGGGGGATCAGTGAGGCGGAACATCGGCTTACAGCGTCTCAGGCTGATGGCCACAACCCATAGCCACTGCCTCCACCTGCCACTCACCGGGCCTGCGGTGAGGTGCCCACGTGTGACAGGCCCTTCTGCATCATTCATTAGGGGACAGGAATTATTCAGGGAGGACAGACGCTTTTCCCTTTGGGATGACACCTGAAATGTGGGCTCAGGGGCTGACGGCAAAGACACTTCAGTATGACAAGAAAGCCGGAGACTGCAGCGACTGACTCGAGCCAGGGACTCTCTCCCTCGGGGACTCTCTCTCAGGGACGCTCCCTGGGGGACAGCAGGGCGGGGAGACACAGCAAAGACCGCCCTCTCCAGCAGGAGTAAATGAGCATCTCTCGAAATAGAACTCTCGACTTCCAGAAATAGAATTTTTGAGTTCCCCCTTATTTAACTGAGGGTGTCTGGACCACAGACACACAAGAAAAGTGGCCCAGACTGAAAGTACATGAGCAGCAAGCAAATCCTGCCCGAGTGACAGAGGACAGCTCCCCTGCTCTGCCCAAGTGACGGGGCCGGCTTCCCTGCTTTGTCGGAGTGACAGGGCCTGGCTCCCCTGTTCTGCCCGAGTGACAGGGCCCGGCTCCCCTGCTTTAGCTGCGCTTTCTCCAGAGCCCTGAAGCCACCGGCTGGCAGGCAGCAGTGTGGCACACTCGCAGAGGCCGGGAGACTGTCCTGGAGGAGACCAGAGGGTGTCAGAGAAACCTGGGGACGCCAGCAGCATCTGGAGGCTGACAGCTGAGTGAAGTGACGCTCCCAGGGGAAGACACCAACCCCAGCGCCATCCCGACAGCTTCCTCCCAACACGTTTGAACAGATAAGCAATGGGCTGCGGTACCCACTCTCTACCCTGGCACTGCTGATGTCCACAGAATGGAAAATTGATTGAGACATCTTCAGTGACACAGGTGTTCCTAAGTTCCTTTATTAAGAGAACAAGGTGAAAATCCAAAGGAAGAACTAATGTTGCTACTGATGAACCAGAATTCTTCCTCAGGAAGAGTACTGAAATTATAAAAGATATTTCGAAATCAAAAGAAAACAGCAATCACCCTCTCCCAGAATAGCAAAAAAGAGACTCTGGTGTGAAGGACCCTGAGGGACCCTGAGGCGACCTGCAAACCCAGCCCCAGGGAGCTGCCTCAGCTGACCCTCCTGCCCTCCAGCCCTCATCTAATCCACCTAGTCCAATAGTTTCCCTTTCCCTGAAATAAAGTTACATTCTTCTTCAATCCATCCAAACTGGCTGTTTCAGGGCCAGAGCCCAGCCCAGGCCAAGGTCAGAGCCCGTCCGTTGCCACCTTTCATGGCCAACTGCCACCCCTGTTCCAACTCAGGGCCCCTTAACCACCCCAAAAAACCATGGTTCTAAATGCAATGCAATGGGCAAAATCTGACTGGCAGAGTCAAAATATCATAGAAGATGGGGAATTTTTAAAAATTAATGCTTTCAATTTGTTTTCTGGGGTCAGAGAGATAGTACAGCAGGTCAGGCACATGCCGTGCAGTCAACCCAAGTTCGCTTCCTGGCACCCCATATGGTCCCAAGCCCGGGGAGGCATCAGCCCTGAGTGCAGCAGAGCCAGGAGGAAGAACAACCATGTGTGGCCCAAAGAGCAAAAATGAAAGACATTTTAAAAATGTTTTTCTTTTTAAAAAAGGAAAGACTATTAAAAAAAAAGAAAAGAAGAGGAGAGTGCAGGAGAGGGCAGGGCAGGGCAAGGCAGGGGAGGGGCGGCGGGGAGCATCAATACATTCATTCAAACCAATGAGAAATTGATAAGACACAGATATGAAGGAAAATGAGTGGAAATACCAAAGCCCGATGTAGAGTAACACAAGTGACACGAGTCATCTCCTTTCACCTATAAACTCACCCCCACCCCCACCCCTCTAAGTCTGAGGAACTAAAGACAGTGAGGGTGCAGTGAAGCAGAGAGGCGTCGAGAGCAGGCGGACCCTTTCCGGATACCGCATTAGCAGTGTGTGGAGAGCAACACACATTCACATTCTGAGACAATCATCTTGCTTCTGAGAAATCACTCAAAGACAAGAAGAAGTCATATTCAGGGTGTTTTTGTTGTAGTGTGATAGATAGTCAAAAACAAATTTCTAACAACTGCAGATACCTAAACGAAATATAGTTAAGTCCGTGTGGTGAAACACTAATACTTTAGCAGAACCATCAAAATAAGAAGCTTTATTCAGGAGTGACTGTTGTGTCTCAGATGTTCGTAACTACTCCTCTAAAAGCTACTCAACGTGAAGCAGCTGAATCCCTAAATAGTGTGACATTAAATGACAAGCCTAATAAACGTACGAAGAAAAATGCTTAGAGAGCCAATGAAAGTACTGAGAAAGCCAGAATAAAGTTCTGTGAATTAGTTTATTACTTCCTAACCAAAGAAAACGTTGCCCTTAGACTGACGTGGTCCTCCATGCAAGCTATCTGAGAAAGGAGAGATAGGCGGGGCAAGGAGACTGTTTCGGTGAGAAATCAATCGCGTTTGCTGTTCTCAGCAAGATCTTTCATCTGGAGCAAGCTCTGTGATCAAGGGCTTCCGAAATGCCAGGGAGCTGGAAGGGCTCATTTCCCACCCTACCTCCAGGAAATTACACATGCACCCGACAACTGGGAATTACTTGGTAGAATACAACCAAACGGCATCAACGCAAAATGAATAAAGCAAGAAACAGCTGAAAATGTCAAAGTAATCAGATTGCCAGATTGCCAGATTGGTTTGGAGGCCAGACCCAGTGGGCTGGGGGCTATCCCCAGAATAGTGCCCAGGAGCCCCAAGGTGCCGGGATGGACGTGCTGGTGTCCAGGATACAGAGTTCACACTTCACCCCTGTGATTCATCTCCCTGGCCCCGAAATGCTGCTTCTACTTAAAAAAAAAATTCAACGGCAGCTTCATTCATAACCATCAAAAGCTGGAAGCAAACATGATGCTCTTCCTGGATGGTAGGAAAGTGAGCTTGAGACATTTCAGGAAAGGAATGAACAAGTGATGAGAAGTGGCCAGAGCCGGGAGACAGCCCTTGAAGAGGCCCAGGCTGAGCCCCCAGCAACCATGTGTTGGCAGGTGGGCTGAGACCCTTGCCTAGACTCAGTGACAGCTGAGGTGTGACTCAGTCACACCCAGTCATGCACAGGGGTTACTCCTGGCTCTGCACTCAGGAATTACTCCCGGAGGTACTTAGGGGACCATATAGGGATGCTGGGAATCGGAACTGGGTCGGCCACATGCAAGGCAAACACTCTCCCCACTGTGCTATCACTCCAACACCCCATCATTTTTCAGAGCACCTGATCAAGGGTGGATGAGAATTCAGCACTGAATGGACACAGGAGTGTGTGCCTAAGAACGCTGCCGGTGACTGGCTGCTGTTTCACTCCAAAGACACTTAGCGAAGGTGCTTGCTTAGAAGCACAGTGAGTTATTATCAACGTCTTTTTGGTCAGATCAGTTAATGATTCAGATCTAATTAATTAACCCGACAATGGTTTACTTTTAAATGTGAACCAGCTAGATCAGATGTGTGCAGACAGACGTGACCGAAACACAAATTTTCTAGGTAATTTCCTTAAATCTTTCCTTCGGCAACTTGGCTTTTCTTTCCTCTTCTGCTTTTGCTCTACACAATGGAGTACTATGTAGCTGTTAGAAAAGATGAAGTCATGAAATTTACATACAAGTGGTACTACATGGAAAGTATCATGCTAAGCGAAATGAGTCAGAAAGAGAGGGATAAACATAAAAAGATTACATTCATCTGGGGAACATAAAGTAACAAAATAGAAGATTAATACCCAAGAATAGCTGAGATTAGTACCAGGAGGTTTACTCCATGGCTTGGAAGCCAGCCACACATGCTAGGGAAAAGGGCAACTCAGAAAGGGAAGGGAGCACCAAATAGATGGTGTTGGAAGGATACTCCCAGGATGGGAGAAGCAGGCCAAAAGTAGACTATAGACCAAACATGATTGCCACTCAGTGCCTCTTTTGTGGACCACAATGCCCAAAAGGAGAGAGAGGACAAAAGGGAATGCCCTGCCACAGAGGCAGGGTGGGTTGGGGGGGATGGGGGGTGGGTGGGAGGGATACTGGGATCCGTGGTGGTGAAAAATGGGCACTGGTGGAGGGATGGGTATTTATTTGATCATTGTATAATTCAAACCCAAGCACAAAAATTTGTAAGTCTACAACTGTACCTCATGGTGTTTCACCAATAAAAATTAAAAAAAAAACAACCTCAGTGTGTGGCTGGAGAGACAGTAGAGCAGGTAAAGCACTGGTCGTGCACAGGCTGGCCCGGGTTTGAGCCCCGGAACCCCAGGTGGTCCCTTGTCCTGCAAAGGGGATCCCTGAAAGAAAAGAGCCAGGAGTATCTGCTGGACACTGCTGGCTGTGGCCCCCAAACCAAAAATTAAAAAAATTAAGTGTGACTATGTCTCCAAAAGACATGGAAAGATCCAGTGAGTAAGGTTTCTTTGCAGAGAGACAGACTCCCTCTCACCCGTCCTTACAGTTTCCGGGCACTCTACCACAAGGACACTCTTCCTTTCTACACTAGCAGCAATCAGTAAGATGAAGCGTACGACAAGCTGCCTCTAACACAAGGAGCTCCTGAAAACTGATTTCACTGCAGTTTAACAAATGACCATCTACTCACATGCATCACACACAAAGCACCTAATTTTTTCTCCAGAAAGTGCACAAGTCATATACCATTACATGAAAACCTTTATAATAACAATTACTGATTCTAACTCAAAACTAATCACTTTCCACAAGCATAATCTATACCTGGAAACATTATCCTGTTGGAACTGGAGTGATAGCACAACGGGTAGGGCGTTTGCCTTGCATGCAGCTGACCCGGGTTTCATTCCCAGCATCTCAAATGGTCCCCTGAGCACCGCCAGGAGTAATTCCTGAGTGCAGAGTCATGAGGAACCCCTTGCATCGCTGGGTGCGACCCAAAAAGCAAAAACAAAACAAAAGAGACTAAAAACATTATCCTATTGATTACTACAACAACTCATGTACGTCACTTAGCTAAGACTATTTTCTACTTATGGTCAGACTCCTGCCCGCTGGTTGAAGATCCTTTACAATTCTATTTCTGAGATTTACTCAAACACGGCAGCACCCGGGATCCACTATCTTCGAGAGCTACAACGGTGCTATTTCCTTGCTTAGGTTTCTCTCCAGTGCGAGCTGGCCCTAATTTAGTAAAAATGATGAATGGGTTTCAGTGCTGAGAGGAGTTGGTTCAAAGCACGAAATTATAATAGTTCATTGTGTAGGCAAGCTGATTTTAATCATGACTGTCTGGAGCAGAACAGAAAGTGCCAATTTAAACTGAAACGAGCAATACTAATTAGTTTCCATTACCAAAAAATAATAAAGAACTACATCACGGTTTTCCTCTGTCTCCTTAAATGTAGTTATAAAATTGTACTTACAGTTTTTCTTCAAACTTAGCAATACTGGGAGTTGTTAAGACTAAAAACTGAGTTATTTAGTGTTAGATATTCAAAAGTGCTCTGAAAGGCAATTCAAGAGCTAAGTTATATGAGGAAAAAGAATCCTGCAGATGGACAGGACAGAATTAATAGAGTTGGGTTTGCGTGGGTTAGGAACAGAAGCTTGTTTCCAGGGCTTTCAGAGACACCACATATAGCCTGCAGGGAACTAACTGCAAGGTCAGGGATTCTCCTGTGTCTCCTTTAGAGTAACAGGAAAGCCTTGGACTAAATAATTTATTGCTGAAATCTTTGTTTTAGAGGTGTATCTGTTTTCTTCCTTGCTTTGGGCCAATTTGATAGTTTTTCTCCACTTAAAATGGGTCCTTACTGAAAATTCAACCATTAATAATTAACGTAACATTTCTGCAAATTTTCATCCAAATATGACTTTCTAAAACATATCACAGTCTGTTATTATAGTGCCTGCCAGCCATGATCAGTAGGAAAGCCTCAAAGAAGTCAGAGCGAGAGAAGGCTGAGGAGCAGTCATCTCTCGAGCTGGGACACAGCTCCAGGTGAGTGTGTGGGTGAGGGACCCCCGGAGGAGAAGAGACCCAGAACAGGCCATTACACAAAGAGGGCCTGAGTTCGAACTGCCCCCCTGCCAGCCCCATCAACACACACTGAAGAGACAGAACTCCTGTAGGATAACATCGGTATGTCCTGTCTCCCTTGACAGAGGGAGCTTGGATTTACTGGGTTGCACCCATTCACAGTGCTCCCAAGGCACTCCCATTCCTGTGTTTATCTGTGACCACCCATCAGAGGCGGCGAGAGAGAGCAACGGGGCTTCATATTTATATACACAGACTCTCACTTGCCACTGCTTCTCAAAGGGATGTCACAGCATGTCAATCCTGCATCGCAACCTTTGGAAGCTATTTACTCTTGAAACATTTTAATCTTTACCATTCACTCTAGAATGGGTAAGTTGAGGTTTCTTAGAGTGAATGCATAAATATTCCCAAATAAACCACAGTAAGTTTCAAATGGGTCCAGTAGTGAATAAATTATCTAGCAGAGTCAGGAAAAGATCTAAACGTGCTTGACTGTTCAATAATTCCTGTTTGTTCACCTGTATACAGGGAGGAGAAATTTCAAATAATTCTTAACAATATACATATGACCTAATTGAAAAAAACTGTAGCGGCTGGAGCAATAGCACAGCAGGTAGAGGGTTTGCCTTGCACATGGTCAACCCGGGTTCGATTCCCAGCATCCCATATGGTCCTTTGAGCACTGCCAGGGGTAATTCCTGAGTGCAGAGCCAGGAGTAACCCGTGTGCATAGCCAGGTGTGACCCAAAAATAGAAAAAAAAAACAAACAAACAAACAAAAAAAACAAAAAAAGAAAAAAACTGTAGATAACTAATTTTTAACACTTCATTCATTATTTCTCATCACAGACTTTTGTTTGAAAAGGTGATACTAAGAGGATTCTATGTAATCCACATTAGACAAAATGGCAATTATAACTCCCTTGGTAATTTGTCACCATTAAGTTCTGCTTGCCAATATTTAAAAAGAAGGTCTAAAAATAAGGTCTCTGATCTAACCTAGGGTAGAACAAAGCATAACAGAAAACTGAGAATGAGAAAAAAACTACTTCCAAGGGAAAAGAGATTTTGCTTTTTATTTTTAGTCACACACCATAATTAAGCATGCTTAAGAGGGGCGGGGGCCTTGCATGCTCCTGAGAAGACTGAGGGTGGAGAGGAGGGAAAGACCCCCTATGCTTCCTGAGCACCGAGTGCCTGGGCGCTGCCATGAAGGACCCAAACTCACCCCTGCAAACACAGACCAAACATGATTTCAGACAGTCAAAAATAAAATAAAAAGTAGACACCTAACTAGAAAAATGTTTTCAAATCAATTTTATTTAACTGTGGGGAAATGATTATGAATTAGTTATCAGATGGCACAGGATATTTTGAAAATTTAAATTAGGAGTGCTAATGAGTGGGAATTATTTAGGATGCCATCGTGATTATTTGAGTTTTTTTTTTTTTAGATTTAATAAAGTATGACATGTCTGGGATGTGCTTCAAATATTTCAGCAATGTTGGGCCAGAGCGATCCTATAGCGGGAGGGCACTTGCCCTGCACACACAGACCCAGGCTCAATCCCAGACATCTCCTGTGGGTCCCTTGAGCACTGCCAGGAGAGATTATTGAGTGCAGAGCCAGGAGGAACCCCTGCACATCACTGGGTGTGGCCCAAACCACCTCCCCTCAAAAAAAATCTCAGCAATGAAAGAAAAAATAGATGAAGCAAATGTAGGAAAAGGGAAGAAACACTAATCCCGAGTGAGGCATATATTTCATTTTGAAAGTTTCAGTACAAAGTTAACGTGTAATCAGAATATTAGATAAAGCCAAATACAAAATTAAAAAGAACTGGGAGATGGAACTGCAGAGGAAATCCGACTGAGTCAAAGCTAAGGACGAGCAAACCCTCACCTTCCTTTGGGCTCGCGGCGGCAGGAAGAGAATCCCAATCAAGGGTCCACGTGGGGCAAGGGTGCGGAGCAAACATCACTTCAATGCCTTTTTCCTAGAAAAGGAAGTAAGTTCTTTCCGAATCACTAAATTCATAAAATCCCGCAATGTTCTAGAAGTCCACATGTCTATTTCCAAAACTAGGAAGGCACAGACACAGTAATAGGCAGATGGACGTCAAACCCCTGAGTCACATTAGAAACACGGCATGTGGAGCCAGAGAGTGTCCAGAGGCCCAGGTCCTTGCCTGGAATGCGGCCAAATCGAGTGTGATCCCAGCACCACCCAGCAATTCCCTGACCACTGAGCACAGAGACAGGAGGAAGCCTGAAGCACTGCTGGACATGGCCCCAAACCGAAAGACGAAACACCCAAATGTGATAGGTGGCATCTTTTGACAGAAGTTACTTGATTATTTTTCATACTGAAATGGTCCAAAGTAATGCAATTCTTATCTGAAATTGCATAGAAAGGAAAAAAGCTCCCTAGAATTACACTGAGCATCAAAGAGGAAAGTCTCTTGAGGATAAACATTTTATCACAAACAATCCACTGTAGCACTGTAGCACTGTCTTCCTGTTGTTCATCGATTTGCTCGAGCGTGCACCAGTAACGTCTCCATTGTGAGACTTGTTACTGTTTTTGGCATATCGAATATGCCACGGGGAGGAGCTTGCCAGGCTCTGCCGTGTGGGCGGGATACTCTGGGTAGCTTGCCAGGCTCTCCAAGAGGGACGGAGGAATCAAATCTGGGTCGGCCACGTGCTAGGCAAACGCCCTAAATCCACATGAAGATAAATCCCTACTTACTCTGCACACACCCTTCGAGCTCTGTCTTTCGGGGATGTTGGGGGTGGGGGGGTGCTGAGAGCTACTGCTGATGCTCAGCATCTCCTACTCCGGCTGTTTTCGGGGGTCACTCAATGGACCATGCAGTGCCAGGTACCAAACTGGATTCAGTCACATGCAAAGCAAGTGCATTCCCCAGACACCCCTCGAGCCCTCACGGTCCATCTCTGCATAGGAAAAGGAGCTCGGCCTACGAGGTTCTACTCAAAAAGTCTCAACCCGAATGATCATTCACACCAATTTTTTGGGAGGAGGGTGGTGCTGGTGGCGGGTCCTCCAGGGATACATCCCAAAGTGCCCAGAGTCAAGCTCAGTAGCTTTCTAGCCAGCCCTTCTGCTTAGAACACTTCTTCCAAATCTTTAATTGATTCAGGTTTAATGAATTTATTCATCCATGTCTTGACCTCAGAAAAGGAATGTATATTCTGATTACCGTACAGAAAAATCACCCCAACTGCTGCCACCTCCCACCCACCTGCTCACATTATTACTGACATAGAACTTATTCCCTGATACATTACCTACTCATGTTCCCTCTTTATTTTCCCTCCACCAGAATTTAAGATCCCTAAAGGAAACCTAAATGTACTTTTTATATAACCAACATTCAGAAAACTCCTGATGATCAATAGGCACATGCACTTATTGATATTTTACTAACTGAATAAATTTAAAGCCACTAGAGCTAAGGAAAATTTTGGAGGCAAGATTGTATGGAAAGAAACAAAAGGCAGGGAAAAAAAAGTGAGACGTATTTCTCTAAGAAACTCTCCTATTTTATAACTCCACTAAGGACCAATTTCTTCATGTAATTGACACAACCTGACAAGAAATGAGACATATGGCTCACATAATATATTAATTTGATAAAAACAGTCTTTTAAAATGTTAATGGAAAAATTCACTAGTAAGTAACGAAAACAATGCCCTGCTGAACATTTATTTCATCTTTTACTATTATCAAGCTAGAATTAAATTAAAATGGAAAGTTTACCCTTTTTAAGATCTGAACTTTACATCTTTAAAAAACTGAGTGGGGGGTGACCTGGAGCGATAGAACAGTGGGTAGGGCATTTGCCTTGCACACGGCTGACCCAGGTTCGATTGCCAGCATCCCATATGGTCCCCTGAGCACTGCCAGGAGTAATTCCTGAGTGCAGAGCCAGGAGTAACCCCTGTGCATTGCCATGTGTGACCCAAAAAAGAAAAAAAAGAAAAACAACTGGGTGAGGGGGCTGGAGCTATAGTACAGCCGGTAGGGTGTTTGCCTTGCACACGGCCAACCACCCAGGTTTGATTCCCAGCATCCCATATGGTCCCCGGAGCACTGCCAAGAATAATCCCTGCGCATCACTGGGTGTGACGCCCTCCCCCACCCCCACCGAAAGGGCCGCATCTACTCATTATAATAAGCTTCAAAACTTTAAAAAAAATAAATTAAAAAAAATGAAAAACTGGGTAAAATGTCCCAGTCATCTTTTGTCCAACCTAAGAGTTACACTAAGATGTCACAGAAAAACCTAAATGTCTGTTATTCTAAAGTTCTGAGCTGTGAAGTGACTTACTGAAGACCAGTGCTAGTGAGCTAAATGCTGGGAATCCAGGCCATCAGATGCTGTCCCCTGGGAGCTCCCCAGTCCCAGCCGCTGAGAAATCCCTGTGTCCTCTTGAAGGACTCGGTTTCAGGGTTAAGACTGCTTTGCCAAGTACCACGTGGGCAAGGTGCTCCTGAGCACTGTATGGTATTGCTCCAATAACAAAAAAAAAAAAACAACAACAAAAGTTGACAAATGCCTACAAGCTCAGTAGATTGCAATGTCCCATGAAAAATCTGAACCCAAATTGTGCATATTCACATACCCTTAACTTTGTCATCGTTGGTCTCGGCCCGCCTATAAACGGAGGCTCACTTTGCTCCTCTGGTTCCTCTGCACCCAGGGTCTCCACAAACTCGGGGTGCTGCTCCTGTGCAGAGGACAGCGACTCCGGCAAGTGGAGGAAATGGATCCCGCACTGAGAAGCTGCTGTTTTCACGCGTGGCACCTCCTGAACCCGCTGGTACCATGCAGTCAGCAGTGGGAATTCCACCAGCTTCTCAGAAAGCTTCTTACAGATGGTGACCTAGGCGGGAGCAACACACATTAGGGATAACAGGACACATAACTATATAGTTTCTGCTTGCCGACAAATAGCAACAGTGAGATGACTTCACACTCTGTATAACTCGTGTATTTTAAGTGCAGGTTCAAACAGTAAGCCTGGCCCCCCGGCCCTGAAGAACAAGCACTACCTGCACCTGCTAAACTGGCTTGGACAAAGGATGGTAACACTATCATTCTCTGCAGTATCTGCTTTGCAGAGACATAAATTTGTCATAACATTTTTTGGAAAGAACAACAAGCTGAAACACACAAATCTCTTCGTTCCTTCTTGCCTCTGGCTTCTGAGCAGATAGCAGAGCTTGAAGACCTATTATAATTTATGCTTTCGGGGGAAGCACTCAAAAAAACTATCAGTGTTCATTCAGGATGCCAAACGATCTGATGCTTTTGAGTTCTCATCGTATCTGTCCTGAAAACCATGTCCTGATTCTTAGAAAACAGGACGGGGTCAGGACAGAGGGAAAGCTCAATAGCCAAGCGCAGGCTTGCGGGCTTGCAGTTCTCAGAGCACCCCGAGCACAAAGCTGGGAGTAGCCCCAAGCGCCACCAGGTGTGGACTCAAAATCAAAGAAAGAAGAAACAGATGTTCTAACCTTTCTACCCATCAAAAGTTTCTCCAGCGAAGGGACAGGGGTGTAGATCTGAGCACTGCTCCAACCTTCCCTGCACTCTGGAATGCAATCAAGTCTCTCCCTTTTGGGAAAAGCTTGGCGGGACGGTATTGGGGGTTCTGGGGTGCTCATGGGGCAGCGGACCTATCTTCAGCATCAACCTTGGGTAGCTGGCCCCAGAATGCAGCTCCCGAGCCTGTAGACCACCGTGAAGAGTGCCTCTGTAACTGTTCAATCTGCTCCTGGCTCAGCTGTGTACAGCATGGCTGACAGTTCTGGATCAATTCTCCTTTCCCAGAATTTCATGTAAGTGGAATCACAAACATGATTTGTGATTTTCTACACTCAAAATGGTATTTTTTTTATCATTATGCAGCGCTTAAATTAAGATTTTTACTCTTCAAACTAGAAAGAGCTAAACTATTGCTCCTGATATAGATGCAGTTTTGCTTCTCATGATCAGATGACTTCTCCTGGCATTCCCACCAAACCTCAGTTTTGTTTTGTTTTTTAACCTCAGTTTTTTTTAAAAGACTGTTCTTGCTTATCAAGACACTGAATGCTGTTTCCATGGGAACACTTATAATGTTACAACCATTTTATGACATGATTATGAACAGATAAGTAAAAAGGTCAAACCACAGATAATCTCTACAAAAATATCTAGCAATAATTATAGCCTAAGGAGCTAGAAAAAAACAGAAAAATTAACACACATGAACAATTTATTTTAACTGGACTTTCAAGGTTAAGTAAGCACAAGAAATTGTTTATATGGACAGGCTTTATATCTAACTTCTTATATGCGAAAATATTCAAAATACTACCATACAAATACACTCTTTGAATCAATAAGCAAGAAAATGTCATCAAAGAACATCCCCCAGTGAGCATTTTTCAAACTACTGTATATGATCAAAGGCTATAAAATTAATGTTTTTTAATGAAAAAAAAACTACTAAAATATTAAGCATGTACATAACCTGCTATAGAAAACAAAATATTTCACAATGTCTTTTCAGCAATTCTGATTGTTTGGGGGGAAATTCTAAACAATAATGGTACATCTCTTGTTGAAATAATGAATGTAATCAATGTAGAGAAGAGTTAAGTAGAAATCATCTGCCTCACAGACATTTGGAGGGGTGGGGGGGTATACTGGGGTTCTTGGTGGTGAAAAATGAGTACTGGTGAAGGGAAAGGTGTTTGATCATTGTATGACCAAGACTTAAACCTGAAAGCTTAGTAACTTTTCCCACAAGTGATTCAAAAAATAAATATAAAAAGAAAAAAATAAATAAAAAAATTAAGGTGGAGTTCATGCCCAATTCAATCAGCTAATCAGTGGCTGAATAAATAGCAGTACTCCTACAAAAAAAATATTAAGCATGTAGAGAAAGATGGTTTACTTTTTAAGTACTTATAAACATACTATAAAGATATTTACGTGAACCCTGGGATGCTCACCATCCCTGAGTCTCTTCCTGTTTGTCCCCAACACTGTGCCTGGTCTTCTTCCTCCCCCAGGTCAGTCATTATTCGAACTCAGGACTTGGCTTTGCCCACATACGCGCTCCAGGCGTCCTCTAGGACCCTGGGACGCTCACCATCCCTGAGCCTCCTCCTGATCCTGCAGCCGCAGGTAATTTACTCATACCTAGAAATCTCATGTAACATCTCAGTCTCCATACCTTCACACCAACATAAAAATATTTACTTGTACGTTGATGACTTATAAAATGCATGATTTATTGTGAGCGTTAAAAAGTCTGAAAATCATCTAAATGACATTCTGAGATGTCAAAAGTTTCACCAAATTTTCACCCAAAAATTTTAATTGCCCAGGAATAGATTATATACTACGCAAATAAAGGTTAAACCAAAGTAAATAATTAAGAAATGTTCTCATTTTCTCCGTTTCTCAAGTCCTCTTAGTAGCAATCTTTTATTATTTATTACATGCACATAGCATCTTTTCTTCCTTTTGAAACTAAGTTGTGACTAGGTAACTATATAATTCATATTTAATGAGTCAATAGATGTGTCACTTTGATCCAATTTTCTTTAAATTAGACATGAACATAGTAAACTAAAGAAATCATGAAGAAGACCAACAGTATTTCATGACAGGTATCAGTGACCCCTCTGTGAACTGAGTTAATAAAGAAGAGAGTCAGGAACAAGAACATTGTTAATCATTTGTCTAGAAAAGAGAATCAATGTTTCTCCCCACCCCACTCCAGAGATAACAGAATATGAATACATGTGACATTTAACATCAATGCGGGGTGGGGAGGAAAACACAGTCCCAGGTGCCATCTGCCTCTCCCTGAACCCAAAGCTGGTTAGGCAGAAAATCATGAGCAGTGGCCCCCTCCCCAAAATCCAGAATATCTAGGGAGCTGGGCTGAGAGCGTAAGTGGTAGAACTAGAGCAAACGCCCGGCAGGTAGGAGTGTGATCCCTGGAGCCCAGAGGATCCCAGGTGCCCAGAGCACTGTCAGGCACCCCCCCACCCCCATCTCTCACACGCGGGGAATGCCCATCAGGTGCAGCTAGGATGGGGTGGGGGGTACTCTACGAAAGTAGAAACAAATCATTAGTGTATCTAAACCATTGTTACATCTTTCTTTTTCACCCCATTTCACTGTCAAGTTATTCTGACTATTAATGTTTTGTTTTAGCATTTTAACCCTGGGCCCTCTAATATGAGAAGGGAATCATATTTGAAACAATTTGAAACTAAATGATCATAAGAGTTGCTAACACTGTCCTAAATTGAGCGAGGCTTCCTCCTTGTTGGCCTTTCTCCAGCTCTCTATGTGGGGACGCTGTCCCCGTGCCTCACAGGTGGGCACTTGTCCCTCGCACAGTTGGGGGCTCGGTGCTCCCAACCACTGCCTGCAGATAAGAGGAGGGGCGGGGCTCGGGAAGGGCTGGCCTTACCAGGAAGAGGTGGACACAAGGCAGGAGCACGATGTCGGCCAGCGTGAAGTACAGGCCCTCGGCGAACACGTGCTCCAGCGGGGGCAGCTCCGAGGCCCGGGCCTTGCGGACGTGGGGCGGCTCCCTCCTGGCAGCGGCCGGCTCCTCCTGCACCCCCAGCTTGGAGAAGGCCACCTGCAGCTCCAGGTTGGGGGCCGCGCCGGGGTGCTGGGGCTGGGCGGGACAGGGGCCCTCGGCCTGCTGCTGCTTCAGCTTCTGCCGCCGCAGCTTGTCGTCGTTGTGCACCCGCACTGGCTCCCTCAGCTTCCGCTCCAGCTGCTGCAGCTCGGTGGGGATGCTCAGGGGCTGTGGGGACCCCTGCAGGAAACTCTCAATGGCCAGGGGGACGGTGAGCTCACAGAGTCGCGTCCACTGGCTGACCTGCAACACAAAACCCGCCCTGAAAGGGGTTCTGGGTGGGTGGGGGGGGGGGGTGGGGGGGGGGGGGGGGAAAGACAGCGGCTTCCCTGGGGTCTGCAGGCCAGCCGTCCCTGGGAAGGAGCGGGCAGGCCACCGCAGCCACTTCGGGACACGGGCAGTGGTTATCTAAAAATGCAGGCTCTGTTCCTGACCCGGGTCCCAAGGGGCTTTCCTCCTTCCCGGAACTTTCTAGGGCAGCACCCAACCCCTAGGACAGCAGCTTTCCAAAGGCTATTAACAGCCTTTAACAACTTTCAAAGTAACTAAGACAAAAAGCCATCCTCCAGAACATATTTCCAAAGCTCACAGATTTTATCTTCAATGTTACATTCAACACTACACTGAAATGCTGGCTGAGACAAAAGGCTAGTTTGATGTCTCCACACAGCTCAAATAAAAGTCCCTGGGAAGGTGACCAGGAAGGTGACCGCTCCTCACAGCTTTATGAAACAGAAAGAGACCCCTACCTGGGGCTGGAGCGATAGCACAGCTGGTAGGGCATTTGTCTTGCATGCGGCCGACCAGGGTTTGATTCCCAGCATCCCATATGGTCCCCTGAGCACCACGAGGAGTAATTCCTGAGTGCAAAGCCAGGAGTAACCCCTGTGCATCACAGAATTAAGGAAGGAAGGAAGGAAGGAAGGAAGGAAGGAAGGAAGGAAGGGAGGAAGGAAGGAAGGAGCCCCAGACTCACTTCAGCACATGCTTTCAGGCAGGTCTTCTTGAAGCCCAGAAGCTCCAGGATCTCCTTCCTTGAGGGGTCCATGTCGTAGGACGTTTGGATTATGTGTCTTAGCACAACAGCAAGTCCAGCTCTACAGAAATTGTCAGGTTTTTCCACCACTGCAGGCAAACGGCAGTTCTGGACTATGGGGGGCAGCTCGTGCCGTGAGATGACATGGGTTTGAACACCCTGGGCCAGGGGACTTTTGGGCCGTGAAAGGTCCTCACTGTCTTCGGTGAGAACCAAGTAAACCTTAAAGACTTTGCAGTCACAGTAGGCCAAGAGGAACAAGCTCACGGCTGTGTGCAGTGGGAAGACGCAGCCCTCGGACTGGTGGGAGAAGCTGAGGTAGAGGCACTCTGCGGGAGGATGCTTCCTGATGCCTTTCATCTTCTCCTTGCATGGGGGCATCTGAGAAGCAGGGAAGAAACACACTGAGACATGGGGCTCTGATACGTTAACTTAGAAGCTGAGAGAAGGGAGTCTTTCTAAAACTTATGCTAGTATTTGTAAGAGATTAGACTCTACAAAATGTGTTCCTGGTCTCCATAGAATTTTCCCCCCAAAAGTCCTTCTGGGTCAGGGAGCAGTAGTGGGATTAGGTTGCTGCTATGGCTCCCAGCACCCCAGAGGGGGTGTAGATGCGGAGGCCTCATGCGGCATGAGGCCATCCCTGGAGACTCCCTGAGTGCTGTGATGGCCCCAGCACAGAAACAACGGCCACCAGTTGGCTGAGAATCACTGGGAGTGACCGCCAGGGTCCCAAGCCCTGGAAAAGAAAAATTCCAGGGAGGCAGTTGAAGGCAGAGCACACACTGCGTGAGCACACACCCGCAACCTGCCACACCAGGAGCCACAGACCACGGATCTCCAAAAGTGGCCAATAGAGAAAACCAGAAAAGACAAGTATTTCTGCCTGATTGGTTAATGACTGCCAGGGAGCCCCTAAAAGGAGCATTCAGTCATCTGCACAACGGAGAGACAAGAACACGAGATGCCCAGGATGGAAACTTGCTAGCCGAGAACACTGAGAGCCTGTGAAAGTGTGACGACCCCCAGTACCTGTGTCCGCTGCCTCCTGCCTGCCCTGCATGACCTCATTCCTGCCAGACCAAAGGGGTTCCCCACCATGGACTGAATCGCCCCCCAACTGAAGAGACTGAGGCTTAAGCTACCTTACACATGCAAAATATCAAGCTTCTTCTCCCTAGCCCCTAAACCCGACTTTCCTGCATCCTCTGCCCAGCTAACAGCACTTCAGAGGCCCAGGAGGAGAACACCCCCCCCCCCCGGTCTCCCCCCATATTCCACCACCAATGCCCCCAGCGCCTGCTCGGGTTCCATTGCAGTGTCTCCAAGCACCTGGCCGTGCACAGCATCGCCATGGTTACCTCTGTGAATCAAGAACCAGTCCTGCCAGCTACAGAAGCGTCCTCCCAAGCCTGCTGCCCTCCCCGCTCCATTCTGGTCTGTTCTCAACACAACAGCGAAGATGGTTAGTCAAAAATGAAGCTCTCATCACTCACGAGTCTGCTTGAATCTTCCACCCCTCAGAGAAAAGGCCAAGTTCCTCCAGCAGCCAACACAGCTCTAGAACGGACTCCTCCACGAGGTTCCTAACCCAGCCAACAGATTCCTCTTCCCTGAATGTCTGCTCATATTCCCGCCCTGGGCCTTGATGTGTCCTGCCCAGAACCCCTTCAACATTTTCAGACATTTCCTCAAATATCCATCTTCCAAGGCTACTGGATTCAAGTTTCAAACTCTAAGCCCCACCCCCCTTGGAAAGGTGTGCTTTGTTCATGTTCCACCTAAGGGCCTGTTACAGGTATGTACATTTTTTTTTTAATTTTTATTTTTATTTTATTTTATTTTTTTTCCCTTTATTTTATTTTAAAGTTGTAGATTTACAATTTTTTGTGCTTTGGTTTCAATTATACAATGATCAGATACCCATCCCTCCACCAGTGCCCATTTTCCACCACCATGGATAATATCCCTCCCACCCCCATCCCCCCATCCCCCCTGTCTCTGTGGCAGGGCAATCCCCTGTGTTCTCTCTCTCCTTTTGGGTGTTGTGGTCTGCAAAAGAGGCATTGAGTGGCAAACATGTTCAGTCCATAGTCTACTTTCGACATGCATCTCCCCTCCTGGGAGGATCCTCCAAACATCCTTTATTTGGTGCTCCCTTCTCTATCTGAACTGCCCTTTCCTCTAGGATACCCGGCTGGCCTCTAAGTTATGGAGTAATCCTCCTGGTGCTGATCTCAGCTATTCTTGGGTATTAATCTCATACTTTGTTACTTTATATCCCCCAGATGAATGCAATCTTTCTATGTCTATCCCTCTCTTTCTGACTCATTTCGCTTAGCATGATACTTTCCATATTGTACCACTTGTATGTAAAGTTCATGACTTCATCTTTTCTAAGAGCTACATAGTACTCCATTGTGTAGATGTACCAAAGTTTCTTTAACCAGTCGTCTGTTCTTGGGCATTCAGGTTTCTTCCAGTTTCTGGCTATTGTAAAGAGTGCTGCAATGAACAAACAAGTGCAGATGTCACTTCGACTATACATTTTTGTCTCTCTGGGATATATTCCCAGGAGTGGTATTGCTGGGTCAAATGGGATCTCAATTTCTAATTTTTTGAGAATCGTCCATCCTGTTTTCCAGAAGGGCTGAACCAGTGGACATTCCCACCAACAGTGAAGGAGTGTCCCTTTCTCGCCACATCCACGCCAGCATCGGTTGCTTTTGTTCTTTTGAATGTGGGCCAGTCTCTGAGGTGTGAGATGGTATCTCATTGTGGTTTTGATCTGCATCTCCCTGATGATTAATGATGTAGAGCATTTTCTCATGTGCTTTTTTGCCATTCGGATTTCTTCTTTGAGAAAGTTTCTGTTCATTTCATTGCCCCATTTTTGGATGGGGTTGGATGTTTTCTTCTTGTGGAGTTTAACCAGTATTTTGTATATCCTGGACATCAACCCCTTGTCAGATGTGTATTCGGTGAATATCCTTTCCCATTCTGTAGACTGTCTTTGTATTTTGGTCACTGTTTCTTTGGAGGTGCAGAAGCTTCTTAGTTTAAGATAGTCCCATTTATCTATCTCTGTTTTCACTTGCTCGGCCAGTGGCGTGGCATCTTTGAAGATACCATTAGCTTCAATGTCATGGAGGGTTTTGCCAACTTTATCTTCAATGTACCTTATGGTTTCTGGTCTGATGTTGAGGTCTTTAATCCATTTTGATCTTACTTTTGTACATGGTTTTAGGCAGAGTTCTGAGCCTATTTTTTTGCATGTAGCCGTCCAGTGATGCCAACACAATTTATTAAAGAGGCTTTCCTTACTCCACTTCACATTACTTGCACCTTTATCAAAGATTAGATGAGCATATGATTGAGGAGAGATGTCAGTGTATTCAACCCTGTTCCATTGGTCTGCAGTTCTGCCTTTGTTCCAGTACCATGCTGTTTTAATTATTACTGCTTTGTAGTACAGTTTGAAGTTCGGGAGGTTGATTCCTCCCATTTTCTTTTTCCCAAGAATTGCTTTAGCTATTCGTGGGGGCTTTTTGTTCCATATAAATTTCAAGAGTGTTTGCTCCATTTCTTTGAAGAATGTCATGGGTATCCTTATAGGGATTGCATTGAATTTATACAATGCTTTCGGTAGTATTGCCATTTTGACAATGTTAAGTCTCCCGACCCATGAGCAGGGGATATCTTTCCATTTCCTCATGTCCTCTTTTATTTCCTGAAGTAGCGTTTTGTAGTTTTCTTTGTACAGGTCCTTTACTTCCTTAGTTAAGCTGATTCCTAGGTACTTGATTTTCTGGGGCACAATTGTGAATGGGATTGTTTTTTTCATGTTGCTTTCTTCTCTCTCACTGTTTGCGTATAGGAAAGCCATGGACTTTTGGGTATTGATTTTATAACCTGCAACTTTACTATACGAGTCTATTGTTTCTAGGAGTTTTTTGGTGGAAGTTATTGGGTTCTCTAAGTAGAGTATCATATCATCTGCGAATAGTGAGAGCTTGATTTCTTCCTTTCCTACCTGAATGCCCTTAATATCTTTTTCAACAGGTATGTACATATTATCACGAAGCTCTTATTGAATAGATTTATCAGAAACACACAGGCTTTGCTTATTTTACAGATGCAACAATACACAATTATTGGGGGGTGGTGGTGGGCATTTTCAAATCACATTCCTTAACACATGTGTCTGTTATTAAAAATTTAAATTGATATAAAAATTTTTCTAGGGGGAATTTCATTTCATTTTATTTTTTATTAAAAAAATTTTTAATAGTGAGACATCATGAGGTACAGTTGCAGACTTACAAATTTTTGTGCTTGGGTTTCAATTATGCAATGATCAAATACCCATCCCTCCACCAGTGCCCATTTCCCACCACCACAGATCCCAGTATCCCTCCCACCCCCATCCCCCCTAGGGGGAATTTTAATCCATAAATCATAGCACCAAACTTGACGCTAGATGGCACACTTGAAGAGGCATTCACCATGGAAGCAGTAACAGGGTGCTAGGGTACTTATGGTTGAAGAGTAAAAAACCATTGAAAACTACACATGCAACCCAGGCGCATATTTGAACTACCAGTGTGCCCAGAATTTTATAAAATCTTCAATGTTCCAAAATTCCTTTGATATTCTAAATTCTTTTACTATTCTAACAATTTTAAATCAAAGGTCACTTTTTAATGCTTCTTGCTCACTTTTTAGTGAACTTCTATTTTTCTGTCTTTTGGCTATACCTGGGAGTGCGCAGGGCCTATACCTGGTTGCGTGCCCAGGGGATGTATGCAACACCGGGGACTAAACCTAACTAACCCTCCTTGCACAAGCATGTGCTTCAGTTAACTGTGCTCTCTGAGGTCCCTCAGTATTTTATTGATTTGCCTTTTGGCTAGGCCCAGGGGGCCACTGGGGTGCTGAGAGTGTGAACCTGGGTCCACTGGTAATGAGGCGAGCTTCAGGCCCACTTTTCAGTATGTTAAAGGAGCAAATCATTCATTACCATAACACAGGGGATATAAGTACTATTATCTTTCAAAATCATTTAATAATACAATCGCTTTTCCATATTTTTAAATAAAGATAACAGACTGTACCATGTTTTTTGTTTAATATTCTCTAGAAACTATTCCATATAGCTTATAAACAATAAGTTAAATTTTATTATTGAAGCACATGGTTCACAATAGTATTAAGACTTCTGCTTCAATCACCAGTACCACCACCAAAGCACCAAAACTCTCTACACTGTGCCCAGATGACTTTGAGCCCACTCCCACAGCTCTGTTCTAAAAGCCCAATGGTTTATTTCTATTTATTTTTTGTTTTTTTTGTCACACTGGGCATTGCTCAGGGATGGCTCCTGGCTCTGCACTCAGGGATCACTTCTGGTGGTACTCGGGGACCAGATGGGATGCCGGGGATGGAACCTAGGTCCGCTGCATGCAGGGTGGGCTATTCAGGTAAAGAACTGTACTATTTTCCCATCAGAGCCCAAGGGTTACAAAACTTCTCTTGCTCTATGAAACTGCTAGTTAATTTCCCAACATTCTTAGTCACCTTCTGACAGTGAATGGTACAAAGAAGATGCCCGAGTGCTCAAGGAAAGACATGAAAGGAAAAAGGTGTCCTCATTTGTCTGGCATTTAGAAATTAGCAACTATGTCTAGGCTTACTAACAAGGTTTTTACAAAAATCAAACTGAAATAATATCTTGCTGTTTTGGATGAGAAACAAAGAAATAGGAAAGGAAAATAACATACACATAGATCTGCCACTATCCAGGTACCTCAGGAACTTGAAAACAGGAGTGCTTTTTTTTTTTTTTTTGAATACTCTGTAAACTCTTCTCCCTGTAAGCATTTAATAAATATTAAATGTGAACAAAACAGAACAGCAATAAAATACCATATGTAAAACTTACAGAGATACTTGAGAGAAAATGAAAGTTCTCCTCACCGAACCTCCACAGGAACGCCTCCACCAAACATTCATCTCCTCAGTGAATCTACTAAGGAGCGATTCCTCCTCCATAGCCTACTCAGGAGTGCCTCCTACAACCATCAGATTGCTCAGTAAATTTCCTAAGGCGCACCTCCTCATCCATCTGAGACCTCTATAGCCTCCTCAGAATCGCCTCCTCGACCATAGGAATCCTCATTGAACCTCCTAAGGAGCGCCTTCAGCAAACATCTGACTTGTAAGTGAATCTCCTAAAGAGCGCCTCATCATCCAACTGACATCTCTATAGCCTCCTCAGGGGCGCCTCCTCCAAAGATCCAGGTCTTGACTGAACCCCCTGAGGAGTGCCTGCATCAAACACCCAACTCCTCAATGAATCTCCTAAGGAGGGCCTCCTCTTCATCTGACTCCTCCATAGCCTCCTCAGCAGTGCCTCCTCCTACCATCTAGCTCCTCACCGAAATCCTCACGTGCGCCTCCCACAAACATCTGACTCCTCAGTGAATGCAATAAGGAGCGATTATTCCTCCATCTGTCTCCAGAGCGCCTCCTAGAGACATCCGATTGCTCAGTGAATACCATAAAGAGCACATCCTCATCAATCTGAGTCCTCTATATCCTTCTAAGGAGCGCCTCCTCCGACCGTCCGAATCCTCATTGAATCACCTAAGGAGTGCATCCAGCAAACATCTGACTCGTAAGTGAATCTCCTAAGGAGCGCCTCATCATCCAACTGACATCTCTATAGCCTCCTCAGGGGCGCCTCCTCAAAAGACCCAGGACTTCACTGAACCCCCTCAGGAGTGCCACCATCAAACATCCGAATCCTCATTGAATCTCCTAAGGGGCGCCTCATCTTCATCTGACAACTCTATAGCCTCCTCAGTAGTGCCTCCTCCATCCATCCAGCTCCTCTGCGAACCTGCACAGGAGCACCTCCATGAAACATTCGTCTTCTCAGTCAATCTACTAAAGAGCGATTCCTCCTCCATCTACCTCCTCTATAGCGTACTCAGGAGCGCATCCTCCAACAATCAGATTGCACAGTAAATTTCCTAAGGCGCACCTCCTCATCCCTCTGAGACCTCTATAGCCTCCTCAGGATCGCCTCCTCTGACCATCCGAATCCTCATTGAATCTCCTAAGGGGCGCCTCATCTTCATCTGACTCCTCTATACCCTCCTCAGGAGTGCCTCCTCCTACTATGCAGCTCCTCACCGAACCTCCACAGGAGAGCCTCCAACAAACATTCGTCTCCTCAGTGAATCTACTGAGGCGCGATTCCTCCTCCATCTACCTCCTCTATAGCCGACTCAGGAGCGCCTCCTCCAACCATCAGATTGCTCAGTAAATTTCCTAAGGCGCACCTCCTCATCCCTCTGAGACCTCTATAGCCTCCTCAGGATCGCCTCCTCGACCAAAGGAATCCTCATTGAATCTCCTAAAGAGGGCCTTCAGCAAACATCGGACTCGTAAGTGAATCTCCTAAGGAGCGCCTCATCTTCCTAATGACATCTCTATAGCCTCCTCAGGGGCGACTCCTCCAAAGATCCAGGTCTTCACTGAACCCCCTCAGGAGTGCCTGCATCAAACACCTAACTCCTCATTGAATCTCTTAAGGGGGGCCTCCTCTTCATCTGACTCCTCCATAGCCTCCTCAGCAGTGCCTCCTCCAACCATCTAGCTCCTCACCGAAATCCTCACGTGCGCCTCCCACAAACATCTGACTCCTCATTGAATGTACTAAGGAGCGATTACTCCTCCATCTGTCGCCAGAGCGCCTCCTCGAGCCATCCCATTGCTCAGTAAATACCATAAAGAGCACATCCTCATCAATCTGAGTCCTCTATATCCTTCTAAGGAGCGCCTCCTCCGACCGTCCGAATCCTCAGCAAATCACCTAAGGAGCGCATGCAGCAAACATCTGACTCGTAAGTGAATCTCCTAAGGAGCGCCTCATCATCCAATTGACATCTCTATAGCCTCCTCAGGGGCGCCTCCTCAAAAGATCCAGGAATTCACTGAACCCTCTCATGAGTGCCACCATCAAACATCCGAATCTTCATTCAATCTCCTAAGGGGCGCCTCATCTTCATCTGACTCCTCTATAGCCTCCTCAGGGGTGCCACCTCCATCCATCCAGCTCCTCCGCAAACCTGCACAGGACCACCTCCGCGAAACATTCGTCTTCTCAGTCAATCTACTAAGGAGCGATTCCTCCTCCATCTACCTCCTCTATAGCCTACTCAGGAGCGCCTCCTCCAACCATCAGATTGCTCAGTAAATTTCCTAAGGCGCACCTCCTCATCCCTCTGAGACCTCTATAGCCTCCTCAGGATCGCCTCCTCTGACCATCCGAATTCTCATTGAATCTCCTAAGGGGCGCCTCATCTTCATCTGACTCCTCTATAGCCTCCTCAGGGGTGCCTCCTCCATCCATCCAGCTCCTCTGCGAACCTGCACAGGAGCACCTCCACGAAACATTCGTCTTCTCAGTCAATCTACAAAGGACCGATTACTCCTCCATCTACCTCCTCTACAGCCTACTCAGGAGCGCATCCTCCAACCATCAGATTGCTCAGTAAATTTCCTAAGGCGCACCTCCTCATCCCTCTGAGACCTGTATAGCCTCCTCAGGATCGCCTCCTCGACCAAAGGAATCCTCATTGAATCTCCTATGGAGCGCCTTCAGCAAACATCGGACTCGTAAGTGAATCTCCTAAGGAGCGCCTCATCTTCCAACTGACATCTCTATAGCCTCCTCAGGGGCGCCTCCTCCAAAGATCCAGGTCTTCACTTAACCCCCTCAGGAGTGCCTGCATCAAACACCTAACTCCTCATTGAATCTCTTAAGGGGGGCCTCCTCTTCATCTGACTCCTCCATAGCCTCCTCAGCAGTGCCTCCTCCAACCATCTAGCTCCTCACCGAAATCCTCACGTGCGCCTCCCACAAACATCTGACTCCTCATTGAATGTACTAAGGAGCGATTACTCCTCCATCTGTCTCCAGAGCGCCTCCTCGAGCCATCCCATTGCTCAGTAAATACCATAAAGAGCACATCCTCATCAATCTGAGTCCTCTATATCCTTCTAAGGAGCGCCTCCTCCGACCGTCCGAATCCTCAGCGAATCACCTAAGGAGCGCATGCAGCAAACATCTGACTCGTAAGTGAATCTCCTAAGGAGCGCCTCATCATCCAACTGACATCTCTATAGCCTCCTCAGGGGCGCCTCCTCAAAAGATCCAGGAATTCACTGAACCCCCTCAGGAGTGCCACCATCAAACATCCGAATCTTCATTCAATCTCCTAAGGGGCGCCTCATCTTCATCTGACTCCTCTATAGCCTCCTCAGGGGTGCCTCCTCCATCCATCCAGCTCCTCCGCAAACCTGCACAGGACCACCTCCGCGAAACATTCGTCTTCTCAGTCAATCTACTAAGGAGCGATTCCTCCTCCATCTACCTCCTCTATAGCCTACTCAGGAGCGCATCCTCCAACCATCAGATTGCTCAGTAAATTTCCTAAGGCGCACCTCCTCATCCCTCTGAGACCTCTATAGCCTCCTCAGGATCGCCTCCTCTGACCATCCGAATCCTCACTGAATCTCCAAAGGGGCGCCTCATCTTCATCTGACTCCTCTATAGCCTCCTCAGGGGTGCCTCCTCCATCCATCCAGCTCCTCTGCGAACCTACACAGGAGCACCTCCACGAAACATTCGTCTTCTCAGTCAATCTACAAAGGAGCGATTACTCCTCCATCTACCTCCTCTACAGCCTACTCAGGAGCGCATCCTCCAACCATCAGATTGCTCAGTAAATTTCCTAAGGCGCACCTCCTCATCCCTCTGGGAACTCTATAGCCTCCTCAGGATCGCCTCTTCGACCAAAGGAATCCTCATTGAATCTCCTAAAGAGGGCCTTCAGCAAACATCGGACTCGTAAGTGAATCTCCTAAGGAGCGCCTCATCTTCCAACTGACATCTCTATAGCCTACTCAGGGGCGCCTCCTCCAAAGATCCAGGTCTTCACTGAACCCCCTCAGGAGTGCCTGCATCAAACACCTAACTCCTCATTGAATCTCTTAAGGGGGGCCTCCTCTTCATCTGACTCCTCCATAGCCTCCTCAGTAGTGCCTCCTCCAACCATCTAGCTCCTCACCGAAATCCTCACGTGCGCCTCCCACAAACATCTGACTCCTCATTGAATGTACTAAGGAGCGATTACTCCTCCATCTGTCGCCAGAGCGCCTCCTCGAGCCATCCCATTGCTCAGTAAATACCATAAAGAGCACATCCTCATCAATCTGAGTCCTCTATATCCTTCTAAGGAGCGCCTCCTCCGACCGTCCGAATCCTCAGCGAATCACCTAAGGAGCGCATGCAGCAAACATCTGACTCGTAAGTGAATCTCCTAAGGAGCGCCTCATCATCCAATTGACATCTCTATAGCCTCCTCAGGGGCGCCTCCTCAAAAGATCCAGGAATTCACTGAACCCTCTCATGAGTGCCACCATCAAACATCCGAATCTTCATTCAATCTTCTAAGGGGCGCCTCATCTTCATCTGACTCCTCTATAGCCTCCTCAGGGGTGCCACCTCCATCCATCCAGCTCCTCCGCAAACCTGCACAGGACCACCTCCGCGAAACATTCGTCTTCTCAGTCAATCTACTAAGGAGCGATTCCTCCTCCATCTACCTCCTCTATAGCCTACTCAGGAGCGCCTCCTCCAACCATCAGATTGCTCAGTAAATTTCCTAAGGCGCACCTCCTCATCCCTCTGAGACCTCTATAGCCTCCTCAGGATCGCCTCCTCTGACCATCCGAATCCTCATTGAATCTCCTAAGGGGCGCCTCATCTTCATCTGACTCCTCTATAGCCTCCTCAGGGGTGCCTCCTCCATCCATCCAGCTCCTCTGCGAACCTGCACAGGAGCACCTCCATGAAACATTCGTCTTCTCAGTCAATCTACAAAGGAGCGATTACTCCTCCATCTACCTCCTCTACAGCCTACTCAGGAGCGCATCCTCCAACCATCAGATTGCTCAGTAAATTTCCTAAGGCGCACCTCCTCATCCCTCTGAGACCTGTATAGCCTCCTCAGGATCGCCTCCTCGACCAAAGGAATCCTCATTGAATCTCCTATGGAGCGCCTTCAGCAAACATCGGACTCGTAAGTGAATCTCCTAAGGAGCGCCTCATCTTTCAACTGACATCTCTATAGCCTCCTCAGGGGCGCCTCCTCCAAAGATCCAGGTCTTCACTTAACCCCCTCAGGAGTGCCTGCATCAAACACCTAACTCCTCATTGAATCTCTTAAGGGGGGCCTCCTCTTCATCTGACTCCTCCATAGCCTCCTCAGCAGTGCCTCCTCCAACCATCTAGCTCCTCACCGAAATCCTCACGTGCGCCTCCCACAAACATCTGACTCCTCATTGAATGTACTAAGGAGCGATTACTCCTCCATCTGTCTCCAGAGCGCCTCCTCGAGCCATCCCATTGCTCAGTAAATACCATAAAGAGCACATCCTCATCAATCTGAGTCCTCTATATCCTTCTAAGGAGCGCCTCCTCCGACCGTCCGAATCCTCAGCGAATCACCTAAGGAGCGCATGCAGCAAACATCTGACTCGTAAGTGAATCTCCTAAGGAGCGCCTCATCATCCAACTGACATCTCTATAGCCTCCTCAGGGGCGCCTCCTCAAAAGATCCAGGAATTCACTGAACCCCCTCAGGAGTGCCACCATCAAACATCCGAATCTTCATTCAATCTCCTAAGGGGCGCCTCATCTTCATCTGACTCCTCCATAGCCTCCTCAGGGGTGCCTCCTCCATCCATCCAGCTCCTCCGCAAACCTGCACAGGACCACCTCCGCGAAACATTCGTCTTCTCAGTCAATCTACTAAGGAGCGATTCCTCCTCCATCTACCTCCTCTATAGCCTACTCAGGAGCGCCTCCTCCAACCATCAGATTGCTCAGTAAATTTCCTAAGGCGCACCTCCTCATCCCTCTGAGACCTCTATAGCCTCCTCAGGATCGCCTCCTCTGACCATCCGAATCCTCATTGAATCTCCAAAGGGGCGCCTCATCTTCATCTGACTCCTCTATAGCCTCCTCAGGGGTGCCTCCTCCATCCATCCAGCTCCTCTGCGAACCTGCACAGGAGCACCTCCACGAAACATTCGTCTTCTCAGTCAATCTACAAAGGAGCGATTAGTCCTCCATCTACCTCCTCTACAGCCTACTCAGGAGCGCATCCTCCAACCATCAGATTGCTCAGTAAATTTCCTAAGGCGCACCTCCTCATCCCTCTGAGACCTCTATAGCCTCCTCAGGATCGCCTCCTCGACCAAAGGAATCCTCATTGAATCTCCTATGGAGCGCCTTCAGCAAACATCGGACTCGTAAGTGAATCTCCTAAGGAGCGCCTCATCTTCCAACTGACATCTCTATAGCCTCCTCAGGGGCGCCTCCTCCAAAGATCCAGGTCTTCACTTAACCCCCTCAGGAGTGCCTGCATCAAACACCTAACTCCTCATTGTATCTCCTAAGGGGGGGCCTCCTCTTCATCTGAGTCCTCCATAGCCTCCTCAGCAGTGCCGCCTCCTACCATCTAGCTCCTCACCGAAATCCTCACGTGCGCCTACCACAAATATCTGACTCCTCATTGAATGTACTAAGGAGCGATTACTCCTCCATCTGTCTCCAGAGCGCCTCCTCGAGCCATCCGATTGCTCAGTAAATATCATAAAGAGCACATCCTCATCAATCTGAGTCCTCTATATCCTTCTAAGGAGCGCCTCCTCCGACCGTCCGAATCCTCAGCGAATCACCTAAGGAGCGCATGCAGCAAACATCTGACTCGTAAGTGAATCTCCTGAGGAGCGCCTCATCATCCAACTGACATCTCTATAGCCTCCTCAGGGGCGCCTCCTCAAAAGATCCAGGAATTCACTGAACCCCCTCAGGAGTGCCACCATCAAACATACGAATCTTCATTCAATCTCCTAAGGGGCCCTCATCTTCATCTGACTCCTCTATAGCCTCCTCAGGGGTGCCTCCTCCATCCATCCAGCTCCTCCGCAAACCTGCACAGGAGCACCTCCGCGAAACATTCGTCTTCTCAGTCAATCTACTAAGGAGCGATTCCTCCTCCATCTACCTCCTCTACAGCCTACTCAGGAGCGCATCCTCCAACCATCAGAATGCTCAGTAAATTTCCTAAGGCGCACCTCCTCATCCCTCTGAGACCTCTATAGCCTCCTCAGGATCGCTTCCTCTGACCATCTGAATCCTCATTGAATCTCCAAAGGGGCGCCTCATCTTCATCTGACTCCTCTATAGCCTCCTCAGGGGTGCCTCCTCCATCCATCCAGCTCCTCTGCGAACCTGCACATGAGCACCTCCACGAAACATTCGTCTTCTCAGTCAATCTACAAAGGAGCGATTACTCCTCCATCTACCTCCTCTACAGCCTACTCAGGAGCGCATCCTCCAACCATCAGATTGCTCAGTAAATTTCCTAAGGCGCACCTCCTCATCCCTCTGAGACCTCTATAGCCTCCTCAGGATCGCCTCCTCGACCAAAGGAATCCTCATTGAATCTCCTAAAGAGGGCCTTCAGCAAACATCGGACTCGTAAGTGAATCTCCTAAGGAGCGCCTCATCTTCCAACTGACATCTCTATAGCCTCCTCAGGGGCGCCTCCTCCAAAGATCCAGGTCTTCACTGAACCCCCTCAGGAGTGCCTGCATCAAACACCTAACTCCTCATTGAATCTCGTAAGGGGGGCCTCCTCTTCATCTGACTCCTCCTTAGCCTCCTCAGCAGTGCCTCCTCCAACCATCAAGCTCCTCACCGATATCCTCACGTGCGCCTCCCACAAACATCTGACTCCTCATTGATTACTCCTCCATCTGTCTCCAGAGCGCCTCCTCGAGCCATCCCATTGCTCAGTAAATACCATAAAGAGCACATCCTCATCAATCTGAGTCCTCTATATCCTTCTAAGGAGCGCCTCCTCCGACCGTCCGACTCCTCAGCGAATCACTTAAGGAGCGCATGCAGCAAACATCTGACTCGTAAGTGAATCTCCTAAGGAGTGCCTCATCATCCAACTGACATCTCTATAGCCTCCTCAGGGGCGCCTCCTCAAAAGATCCAGGAATTCACTGAAACCCCTCAGGAGTGCCACCATCAAACATCCGAATCTTCATTCAATCTCCTAAGGGGCGCCTCATCTTCATCTGACTCCTCTATAGCCTCCTCAGGGGTGCCTCCTCCATCCATCCAGCTCCTCCGCAAACCTGCACAGGAGCACCTCCGCGAAACATTCGTCTTCTCAGTCAATCTACAAAGGAGCGATTACTCCTCCATCTACCTCCTCTATAGCCTACTCAGGAGCGCCTCCTCCAACCATCAGATTGCTCAGTAAATTTCCTAAGGCGCACCTCCTCATCCCTCTGAGACCTCTATAGCCTCCTCAGGATCGCCTCCTCTGACCATCCGAATCCTCATTGAATCTCCAAAGGGGCGCCTCATCTTCATCTGACTCCTCTATAGCCTCCTCAGGGGTGCCTCCTCCATCCATCCAGCTCCTCTGCGAACCTGCACAGGAGCACCTCCACGAAACATTCGTCTTCTCAGTCAATCTACAAAGGAGCGATTAGTCCTCCATCTACCTCCTCTACAGCCTACTCAGGAGCGCATCCTCCAACCATCAGATTGCTCAGTAAATTTCCTAAGGCGCACCTCCTCATCCCTCTGAGACCTCTATAGCCTCCTCAGGATCGCCTCCTCGACCAAAGGAATCCTCATTGAATCTCCTATGGAGCGCCTTCAGCAAACATCGGACTCGTAAGTGAATCTCCTAAGGAGCGCCTCATCTTCCAACTGACATCTCTATAGCCTCCTCAGGGGCGCCTCCTCCAAAGATCCAGGTCTTCACTTAACCCCCTCAGGAGTGCCTGCATGAAACACCTAACTCCTCATTTAATCTCTTAAGGGGGGCCTCCTCTTCATCTGACTCCTCCATAGCCTCCTCAGCAGTGCCTCCTCCAACCATCTAGCTCCTCACCGAAATCCTCACGTGCGCCTCCCACAAACATCTGACTCCTCATTGAATGTACTAAGGAGCGATTACTCCTCCATCTGTCTCCAGAGCGCCTCCTCGAGCCATCCCATTGCTCAGTAAATACCATAAAGAGCACATCCTCATCAATCTGAGTCCTCTATATCCTTCTAAGGAGCGCCTCCTCCGACCGTCCGAATCCTCAGCGAATCACCTAAGGAGCGCATGCAGCAAACATCTGACTCGTAAGTGAATCTCCTAAGGAGCGCCTCATCATCCAACTGACATCTCTATAGCCTCCTCAGGGGCGCCTCCTCAAAAGATCCAGGAATTCACTGAACCCCCTCAGGAGTGCCACCATCAAACATCCGAATCTTCATTCAATCTCCTAAGGGGCGCCTCATCTTCATCTGACTCCTCTATAGCCTCCTCAGGGGTGCCTCCTCCATCCATCCAGCTCCTCCGCAAACCTGCACAGGACCACCTCCGCGAAACATTCGTCTTCTCAGTCAATCTACTAAGGAGCGATTCCTCCTCCATCTACCTCCTCTATAGCCTACTCAGGAGCGCCTCCTCCAACCATCAGATTGCTCAGTAAATTTCCTAAGGCGCACCTCCTCATCCCTCTGAGACCTCTATAGCCTCCTCAGGATCGCCTCCTCTGACCATCCGAATCCTCATTGAATCTCCAAAGGGGCGCCTCATCTTCATCTGACTCCTCTATAGCCTCCTCAGGGGTGCCTCCTCCATCCATCCAGCTCCTCTGCGAACCTGCACAGGAGCACCTCCACGAAACATTCGTCTTCTCAGTCAATCTACAAAGGAGCGATTAGTCCTCCATCTACCTCCTCTACAGCCTACTCAGGAGCGCATCCTCCAACCATCAGATTGCTCAGTAAATTTCCTAAGGCGCACCTCCTCATCCCTCTGAGACCTCTATAGCCTCCTCAGGATCGCCTCCTCGACCAAAGGAATCCTCATTGAATCTCCTATGGAGCGCCTTCAGCAAACATCGGACTCGTAAGTGAATCTCCTAAGGAGCGCCTCATCTTCCAACTGACATCTCTATAGCCTCCTCAGGGGCGCCTCCTCCAAAGATCCAGGTCTTCACTTAACCCCCTCAGGAGTGCCTGCATCAAACACCTAACTCCTCATTGTATCTCCTAAGGGGGGGCCTCCTCTTCATCTGAGTCCTCCATAGCCTCCTCAGCAGTGCCGCCTCCTACCATCTAGCTCCTCACCGAAATCCTCACGTGCGCCTACCACAAATATCTGACTCCTCAATGAATGTACTAAGGAGCGATTACTCCTCCATCTGTCTCCAGAGCGCCTCCTCGAGCCATCCGATTGCTCAGTAAATATCATAAAGAGCACATCCTCATCAATCTGAGTCCTCTATATCCTTCTAAGGAGCGCCTCCTCCGACCGTCCGAATCCTCAGCGAATCACCTAAGGAGCGCATGCAGCAAACATCTGACTCGTAAGTGAATCTCCTAAGGAGCGCCTCATCATCCAACTGACATCTCTATAGCCTCCTCAGGGGCGCCTCCTCAAAAGATCCAGGAATTCACTGAACCCCCTCAGGAGTGCCACCATCAAACATACGAATCTTCATTCAATCTCCTAAGGGGCCCTCATCTTCATCTGACTCCTCTATAGCCTCCTCAGGGGTGCCTCCTCCATCCATCCAGCTCCTCCGCAAACCTGCACAGGAGCACCTCCGCGAAACATTCGTCTTCTCAGTCAATCTACTAAGGAGCGATTCCTCCTCCATCTACCTCCTCTATAGCCTACTCAGGAGCGCATCCTCCAACCATCAGAATGCTCAGTAAATTTCCTAAGGCGCACCTCCTCATCCCTCTGAGACCTCTATAGCCTCCTCAGGATCGCTTCCTCTGACCATCCGAATCCTCATTGAATCTCCAAAGGGGCGCCTCATCTTCATCTGACTCCTCTATAGCCTCCTCAGGGGTGCCTCCTCCATCCATCCAGCTCCTCTGCGAACCTGCACATGAGCACCTCCACGAAACATTCGTCTTCTCAGTCAATCTTCAAAGGAGCGATTACTCCTCCATCTACCTCCTCTACAGCCTACTCAGGAGCGCATCCTCCAACCATCAGATTGCTCAGTAAATTTCCTAAGGCGCACCTCCTCATCCCTCTGAGACCTGTATAGCCTCCTCAGGATCGCCTCCTCGACCAAAGGAATCCTCATTGAATCTCCTATGGAGCGCCTTCAGCAAACATCGGACTCGTAAGTGAATCTCCTAAGGAGCGCCTCATCTTCCAACTGACATCTCTATAGCCTCCTCAGGGGCGCCTCCTCCAAAGATCCAGGTCTTCACTTAACCCCCTCAGGAGTGCCTGCATCAAACACCTAACTCCTCATTGAATCTCTTAAGGGGGGCCTCCTCTTCATCTGACTCCTCCATAGCCTCCTCAGCAGTGCCTCCTCCAACCATCTAGCTCCTCACCGAAATCCTCACGTGCGCCTCCCACAAACATCTGACTCCTCATTGAATGTACTAAGGAGCGATTACTCCTCCATCTGTCTCCAGAGCGCCTCCTCGAGCCATCCCATTGCTCAGTAAATACCATAAAGAGCACATCCTCATCAATCTGAGTCCTCTATATCCTTCTAAGGAGCGCCTCCTCCGACCGTCCGAATCCTCAGCGAATCACCTAAGGAGCGCATGCAGCAAACATCTGACTCGTAAGTGAATCTCCTAAGGAGCGCCTCATCATCCAACTGACATCTCTATAGCCTCCTCAGGGGCGCCTCCTCAAAAGATCCAGGAATTCACTGAACCCCCTCAGGAGTGCCACCATCAAACATCCGAATCTTCATTCAATCTCCTAAGGGGCGCCTCATCTTCATCTGACTCCTCTATAGCCTCCTCAGGGGTGCCTCCTCCATCCATCCAGCTCCTCCGCAAACCTGCACAGGACCACCTCCGCGAAACATTCGTCTTCTCAGTCAATCTACTAAGGAGCGATTCCTCCTCCATCTACCTCCTCTATAGCCTACTCAGGAGCGCATCCTCCAACCATCAGATTGCTCAGTAAATTTCCTAAGGCGCACCTCCTCATCCCTCTGAGACCTCTATAGCCTCCTCAGGATCGCCTCCTCTGACCATCCGAATCCTCACTGAATCTCCAAAGGGGCGCCTCATCTTCATCTGACTCCTCTATAGCCTCCTCAGGGGTGCCTCCTCCATCCATCCAGCTCCTCTGCGAACCTACACAGGAGCACCTCCACGAAACATTCGTCTTCTCAGTCAATCTACAAAGGAGCGATTACTCCTCCATCTACCTCCTCTACAGCCTACTCAGGAGCGCATCCTCCAACCATCAGATTGCTCAGTAAATTTCCTAAGGCGCACCTCCTCATCCCTCTGGGAACTCTATAGCCTCCTCAGGATCGCCTCTTCGACCAAAGGAATCCTCATTGAATCTCCTAAAGAGGGCCTTCAGCAAACATCGGACTCGTAAGTGAATCTCCTAAGGAGCGCCTCATCTTCCAACTGACATCTCTATAGCCTACTCAGGGGCGCCTCCTCCAAAGATCCAGGTCTTCACTGAACCCCCTCAGGAGTGCCTGCATCAAACACCTAACTCCTCATTGAATCTCTTAAGGGGGGCCTCCTCTTCATCTGACTCCTCCATAGCCTCCTCAGTAGTGCCTCCTCCAACCATCTAGCTCCTCACCGAAATCCTCACGTGCGCCTCCCACAAACATCTGACTCCTCATTGAATGTACTAAGGAGCGATTACTCCTCCATCTGTCGCCAGAGCGCCTCCTCGAGCCATCCCATTGCTCAGTAAATACCATAAAGAGCACATCCTCATCAATCTGAGTCCTCTATATCCTTCTAAGGAGCGCCTCCTCCGACCGTCCGAATCCTCAGCGAATCACCTAAGGAGCGCATGCAGCAAACATCTGACTCGTAAGTGAATCTCCTAAGGAGCGCCTCATCATCCAATTGACATCTCTATAGCCTCCTCAGGGGCGCCTCCTCAAAAGATCCAGGAATTCACTGAACCCTCTCATGAGTGCCACCATCAAACATCCGAATCTTCATTCAATCTTCTAAGGGGCGCCTCATCTTCATCTGACTCCTCTATAGCCTCCTCAGGGGTGCCACCTCCATCCATCCAGCTCCTCCGCAAACCTGCACAGGACCACCTCCGCGAAACATTCGTCTTCTCAGTCAATCTACTAAGGAGCGATTCCTCCTCCATCTACCTCCTCTATAGCCTACTCAGGAGCGCCTCCTCCAACCATCAGATTGCTCAGTAAATTTCCTAAGGCGCACCTCCTCATCCCTCTGAGACCTCTATAGCCTCCTCAGGATCGCCTCCTCTGACCATCCGAATCCTCATTGAATCTCCTAAGGGGCGCCTCATCTTCATCTGACTCCTCTATAGCCTCCTCAGGGGTGCCTCCTCCATCCATCCAGCTCCTCTGCGAACCTGCACAGGAGCACCTCCATGAAACATTCGTCTTCTCAGTCAATCTACAAAGGAGCGATTACTCCTCCATCTACCTCCTCTACAGCCTACTCAGGAGCGCATCCTCCAACCATCAGATTGCTCAGTAAATTTCCTAAGGCGCACCTCCTCATCCCTCTGAGACCTGTATAGCCTCCTCAGGATCGCCTCCTCGACCAAAGGAATCCTCATTGAATCTCCTATGGAGCGCCTTCAGCAAACATCGGACTCGTAAGTGAATCTCCTAAGGAGCGCCTCATATTTCAACTGACATCTCTATAGCCTCCTCAGGGGCGCCTCCTCCAAAGATCCAGGTCTTCACTTAACCCCCTCAGGAGTGCCTGCATCAAACACCTAACTCCTCATTGAATCTCTTAAGGGGGGCCTCCTCTTCATCTGACTCCTCCATAGCCTCCTCAGCAGTGCCTCCTCCAACCATCTAGCTCCTCACCGAAATCCTCACGTGCGCCTCCCACAAACATCTGACTCCTCATTGAATGTACTAAGGAGCGATTACTCCTCCATCTGTCTCCAGAGCGCCTCCTCGAGCCATCCCATTGCTCAGTAAATACCATAAAGAGCACATCCTCATCAATCTGAGTCCTCTATATCCTTCTAAGGAGCGCCTCCTCCGACCGTCCGAATCCTCAGCGAATCACCTAAGGAGCGCATGCAGCAAACATCTGACTCGTAAGTGAATCTCCTAAGGAGCGCCTCATCATCCAACTGACATCTCTATAGCCTCCTCAGGGGCGCCTCCTCAAAAGATCCAGGAATTCACTGAACCCCCTCAGGAGTGCCACCATCAAACATCCGAATCTTCATTCAATCTCCTAAGGGGCGCCTCATCTTCATCTGACTCCTCCATAGCCTCCTCAGGGGTGCCTCCTCCATCCATCCAGCTCCTCCGCAAACCTGCACAGGACCACCTCCGCGAAACATTCGTCTTCTCAGTCAATCTACTAAGGAGCGATTCCTCCTCCATCTACCTCCTCTATAGCCTACTCAGGAGCGCCTCCTCCAACCATCAGATTGCTCAGTAAATTTCCTAAGGCGCACCTCCTCATCCCTCTGAGACCTCTATAGCCTCCTCAGGATCGCCTCCTCTGACCATCCGAATCCTCATTGAATCTCCAAAGGGGCGCCTCATCTTCATCTGACTCCTCTATAGCCTCCTCAGGGGTGCCTCCTCCATCCATCCAGCTCCTCTGCGAACCTGCACAGGAGCACCTCCACGAAACATTCGTCTTCTCAGTCAATCTACAAAGGAGCGATTAGTCCTCCATCTACCTCCTCTACAGCCTACTCAGGAGCGCATCCTCCAACCATCAGATTGCTCAGTAAATTTCCTAAGGCGCACCTCCTCATCCCTCTGAGACCTCTATAGCCTCCTCAGGATCGCCTCCTCGACCAAAGGAATCCTCATTGAATCTCCTATGGAGCGCCTTCAGCAAACATCGGACTCGTAAGTGAATCTCCTAAGGAGCGCCTCATCTTCCAACTGACATCTCTATAGCCTCCTCAGGGGCGCCTCCTCCAAAGATCCAGGTCTTCACTTAACCCCCTCAGGAGTGCCTGCATCAAACACCTAACTCCTCATTGTATCTCCTAAGGGGGGGCCTCCTCTTCATCTGAGTCCTCCATAGCCTCCTCAGCAGTGCCGCCTCCTACCATCTAGCTCCTCACCGAAATCCTCACGTGCGCCTACCACAAATATCTGACTCCTCATTGAATGTACTAAGGAGCGATTACTCCTCCATCTGTCTCCAGAGCGCCTCCTCGAGCCATCCGATTGCTCAGTAAATATCATAAAGAGCACATCCTCATCAATCTGAGTCCTCTATATCCTTCTAAGGAGCGCCTCCTCCGACCGTCCGAATCCTCAGCGAATCACCTAAGGAGCGCATGCAGCAAACATCTGACTCGTAAGTGAATCTCCTGAGGAGCGCCTCATCATCCAACTGACATCTCTATAGCCTCCTCAGGGGCGCCTCCTCAAAAGATCCAGGAATTCACTGAACCCCCTCAGGAGTGCCACCATCAAACATACGAATCTTCATTCAATCTCCTAAGGGGCCCTCATCTTCATCTGACTCCTCTATAGCCTCCTCAGGGGTGCCTCCTCCATCCATCCAGCTCCTCCGCAAACCTGCACAGGAGCACCTCCGCGAAACATTCGTCTTCTCAGTCAATCTACTAAGGAGCGATTCCTCCTCCATCTACCTCCTCTACAGCCTACTCAGGAGCGCATCCTCCAACCATCAGAATGCTCAGTAAATTTCCTAAGGCGCACCTCCTCATCCCTCTGAGACCTCTATAGCCTCCTCAGGATCGCTTCCTCTGACCATCTGAATCCTCATTGAATCTCCAAAGGGGCGCCTCATCTTCATCTGACTCCTCTATAGCCTCCTCAGGGGTGCCTCCTCCATCCATCCAGCTCCTCTGCGAACCTGCACATGAGCACCTCCACGAAACATTCGTCTTCTCAGTCAATCTACAAAGGAGCGATTACTCCTCCATCTACCTCCTCTACAGCCTACTCAGGAGCGCATCCTCCAACCATCAGATTGCTCAGTAAATTTCCTAAGGCGCACCTCCTCATCCCTCTGAGACCTCTATAGCCTCCTCAGGATCGCCTCCTCGACCAAAGGAATCCTCATTGAATCTCCTAAAGAGGGCCTTCAGCAAACATCGGACTCGTAAGTGAATCTCCTAAGGAGCGCCTCATCTTCCAACTGACATCTCTATAGCCTCCTCAGGGGCGCCTCCTCCAAAGATCCAGGTCTTCACTGAACCCCCTCAGGAGTGCCTGCATCAAACACCTAACTCCTCATTGAATCTCGTAAGGGGGGCCTCCTCTTCATCTGACTCCTCCTTAGCCTCCTCAGCAGTGCCTCCTCCAACCATCAAGCTCCTCACCGATATCCTCACGTGCGCCTCCCACAAACATCTGACTCCTCATTGATTACTCCTCCATCTGTCTCCAGAGCGCCTCCTCGAGCCATCCCATTGCTCAGTAAATACCATAAAGAGCACATCCTCATCAATCTGAGTCCTCTATATCCTTCTAAGGAGCGCCTCCTCCGACCGTCCGACTCCTCAGCGAATCACTTAAGGAGCGCATGCAGCAAACATCTGACTCGTAAGTGAATCTCCTAAGGAGTGCCTCATCATCCAACTGACATCTCTATAGCCTCCTCAGGGGCGCCTCCTCAAAAGATCCAGGAATTCACTGAAACCCCTCAGGAGTGCCACCATCAAACATCCGAATCTTCATTCAATCTCCTAAGGGGCGCCTCATCTTCATCTGACTCCTCTATAGCCTCCTCAGGGGTGCCTCCTCCATCCATCCAGCTCCTCCGCAAACCTGCACAGGAGCACCTCCGCGAAACATTCGTCTTCTCAGTCAATCTACAAAGGAGCGATTACTCCTCCATCTACCTCCTCTATAGCCTACTCAGGAGCGCCTCCTCCAACCATCAGATTGCTCAGTAAATTTCCTAAGGCGCACCTCCTCATCCCTCTGAGACCTCTATAGCCTCCTCAGGATCGCCTCCTCTGACCATCCGAATCCTCATTGAATCTCCAAAGGGGCGCCTCATCTTCATCTGACTCCTCTATAGCCTCCTCAGGGGTGCCTCCTCCATCCATCCAGCTCCTCTGCGAACCTGCACAGGAGCACCTCCACGAAACATTCGTCTTCTCAGTCAATCTACAAAGGAGCGATTAGTCCTCCATCTACCTCCTCTACAGCCTACTCAGGAGCGCATCCTCCAACCATCAGATTGCTCAGTAAATTTCCTAAGGCGCACCTCCTCATCCCTCTGAGACCTCTATAGCCTCCTCAGGATCGCCTCCTCGACCAAAGGAATCCTCATTGAATCTCCTATGGAGCGCCTTCAGCAAACATCGGACTCGTAAGTGAATCTCCTAAGGAGCGCCTCATCTTCCAACTGACATCTCTATAGCCTCCTCAGGGGCGCCTCCTCCAAAGATCCAGGTCTTCACTTAACCCCCTCAGGAGTGCCTGCATGAAACACCTAACTCCTCATTTAATCTCTTAAGGGGGGCCTCCTCTTCATCTGACTCCTCCATAGCCTCCTCAGCAGTGCCTCCTCCAACCATCTAGCTCCTCACCGAAATCCTCACGTGCGCCTCCCACAAACATCTGACTCCTCATTGAATGTACTAAGGAGCGATTACTCCTCCATCTGTCTCCAGAGCGCCTCCTCGAGCCATCCCATTGCTCAGTAAATACCATAAAGAGCACATCCTCATCAATCTGAGTCCTCTATATCCTTCTAAGGAGCGCCTCCTCCGACCGTCCGAATCCTCAGCGAATCACCTAAGGAGCGCATGCAGCAAACATCTGACTCGTAAGTGAATCTCCTAAGGAGCGCCTCATCATCCAACTGACATCTCTATAGCCTCCTCAGGGGCGCCTCCTCAAAAGATCCAGGAATTCACTGAACCCCCTCAGGAGTGCCACCATCAAACATCCGAATCTTCATTCAATCTCCTAAGGGGCGCCTCATCTTCATCTGACTCCTCTATAGCCTCCTCAGGGGTGCCTCCTCCATCCATCCAGCTCCTCCGCAAACCTGCACAGGACCACCTCCGCGAAACATTCGTCTTCTCAGTCAATCTACTAAGGAGCGATTCCTCCTCCATCTACCTCCTCTATAGCCTACTCAGGAGCGCCTCCTCCAACCATCAGATTGCTCAGTAAATTTCCTAAGGCGCACCTCCTCATCCCTCTGAGACCTCTATAGCCTCCTCAGGATCGCCTCCTCTGACCATCCGAATCCTCATTGAATCTCCAAAGGGGCGCCTCATCTTCATCTGACTCCTCTATAGCCTCCTCAGGGGTGCCTCCTCCATCCATCCAGCTCCTCTGCGAACCTGCACAGGAGCACCTCCACGAAACATTCGTCTTCTCAGTCAATCTACAAAGGAGCGATTAGTCCTCCATCTACCTCCTCTACAGCCTACTCAGGAGCGCATCCTCCAACCATCAGATTGCTCAGTAAATTTCCTAAGGCGCACCTCCTCATCCCTCTGAGACCTCTATAGCCTCCTCAGGATCGCCTCCTCGACCAAAGGAATCCTCATTGAATCTCCTATGGAGCGCCTTCAGCAAACATCGGACTCGTAAGTGAATCTCCTAAGGAGCGCCTCATCTTCCAACTGACATCTCTATAGCCTCCTCAGGGGCGCCTCCTCCAAAGATCCAGGTCTTCACTTAACCCCCTCAGGAGTGCCTGCATCAAACACCTAACTCCTCATTGTATCTCCTAAGGGGGGGCCTCCTCTTCATCTGAGTCCTCCATAGCCTCCTCAGCAGTGCCGCCTCCTACCATCTAGCTCCTCACCGAAATCCTCACGTGCGCCTACCACAAATATCTGACTCCTCAATGAATGTACTAAGGAGCGATTACTCCTCCATCTGTCTCCAGAGCGCCTCCTCGAGCCATCCGATTGCTCAGTAAATATCATAAAGAGCACATCCTCATCAATCTGAGTCCTCTATATCCTTCTAAGGAGCGCCTCCTCCGACCGTCCGAATCCTCAGCGAATCACCTAAGGAGCGCATGCAGCAAACATCTGACTCGTAAGTGAATCTCCTAAGGAGCGCCTCATCATCCAACTGACATCTCTATAGCCTCCTCAGGGGCGCCTCCTCAAAAGATCCAGGAATTCACTGAACCCCCTCAGGAGTGCCACCATCAAACATACGAATCTTCATTCAATCTCCTAAGGGGCCCTCATCTTCATCTGACTCCTCTATAGCCTCCTCAGGGGTGCCTCCTCCATCCATCCAGCTCCTCTGCGAACCTGCACATGAGCACCTCCACGAAACATTCGTCTTCTCAGTCAATCTTCAAAGGAGCGATTACTCCTCCATCTACCTCCTCTACAGCCTACTCAGGAGCGCATCCTCCAACCATCAGATTGCTCAGTAAATTTCCTAAGGCGCACCTCCTCATCCCTCTGAGACCTCTATAGCCTCCTCAGGATCGCCTCCTCGACCAAAGGAATCCTCATTGAATCTCCTAAAGAGGGCCTTCAGCAAACATCGGACTCGTAAGTGAATCTCCTAAGGAGCGCCTCATCTTCCAACTCACATCTCTATAGCCTCCTCAGGGGCGCCTCCTCCAAAGATCCAGGTCTTCATTGAACCCCCTCAGGAGTGCCTGCATCAAACACCTAACTCCTCATTGAATCTCGTAAGGGGGGCCTCCTCTTCATCTGACTCCTCCATAGCCTCCTCAGCAGTGCCTCCTCCAACCATCAAGCTCCTCACCGATATCCTCACGTGCGCCTCCCACAAACATCTGACTCCTCATTGATTACTCCTCCATCTGTCTCCAGAGCGCCTCCTTGAGCCATCCCATTGCTCAGTAAATACCATAAAGAGCACATCCTCATCAATCTGAGTCCTCTATATCCTTCTAAGGAGCGCCTCCTCCGACCGTCCGAATCCTCAGCGAATCACCTAAGGAGCGCATGCAGCAAACATCTGACTCGTAAGTGAATCTCCTAAGGAGCGCCTCATCATCCAATTGACATCTCTATAGCCTCCTCAGGGGCGCCTCCTCAAAAGATCCAGGAATTCACTGAACCCTCTCATGAGTGCCACCATCAAACATCCGAATCTTCATTCAATCTTCTAAGGGGCGCCTCATCTTCATCTGACTCCTCTATAGCCTCCTCAGGGGTGCCACCTCCATCCATCCAGCTCCTCCGCAAACCTGCACAGGACCACCTCCGCGAAACATTCGTCTTCTCAGTCAATCTACTAAGGAGCGATTCCTCCTCCATCTACCTCCTCTATAGCCTACTCAGGAGCGCCTCCTCCAACCATCAGATTGCTCAGTAAATTTCCTAAGGCGCACCTCCTCATCCCTCTGAGACCTCTATAGCCTCCTCAGGATCGCCTCCTCTGACCATCCGAATCCTCATTGAATCTCCTAAGGGGCGCCTCATCTTCATCTGACTCCTCTATAGCCTCCTCAGGGGTGCCTCCTCCATCCATCCAGCTCCTCTGCGAACCTGCACAGGAGCACCTCCATGAAACATTCGTCTTCTCAGTCAATCTACAAAGGAGCGATTACTCCTCCATCTACCTCCTCTACAGCCTACTCAGGAGCGCATCCTCCAACCATCAGATTGCTCAGTAAATTTCCTAAGGCGCACCTCCTCATCCCTCTGAGACCTGTATAGCCTCCTCAGGATCGCCTCCTCGACCAAAGGAATCCTCATTGAATCTCCTATGGAGCGCCTTCAGCAAACATCGGACTCGTAAGTGAATCTCCTAAGGAGCGCCTCATCTTTCAACTGACATCTCTATAGCCTCCTCAGGGGCGCCTCCTCCAAAGATCCAGGTCTTCACTTAACCCCCTCAGGAGTGCCTGCATCAAACACCTAACTCCTCATTGAATCTCTTAAGGGGGGCCTCCTCTTCATCTGACTCCTCCATAGCCTCCTCAGCAGTGCCTCCTCCAACCATCTAGCTCCTCACCGAAATCCTCACGTGCGCCTCCCACAAACATCTGACTCCTCATTGAATGTACTAAGGAGCGATTACTCCTCCATCTGTCTCCAGAGCGCCTCCTCGAGCCATCCCATTGCTCAGTAAATACCATAAAGAGCACATCCTCATCAATCTGAGTCCTCTATATCCTTCTAAGGAGCGCCTCCTCCGACCGTCCGAATCCTCAGCGAATCACCTAAGGAGCGCATGCAGCAAACATCTGACTCGTAAGTGAATCTCCTAAGGAGCGCCTCATCATCCAACTGACATCTCTATAGCCTCCTCAGGGGCGCCTCCTCAAAAGATCCAGGAATTCACTGAACCCCCTCAGGAGTGCCACCATCAAACATCCGAATCTTCATTCAATCTCCTAAGGGGCGCCTCATCTTCATCTGACTCCTCCATAGCCTCCTCAGGGGTGCCTCCTCCATCCATCCAGCTCCTCCGCAAACCTGCACAGGACCACCTCCGCGAAACATTCGTCTTCTCAGTCAATCTACTAAGGAGCGATTCCTCCTCCATCTACCTCCTCTATAGCCTACTCAGGAGCGCCTCCTCCAACCATCAGATTGCTCAGTAAATTTCCTAAGGCGCACCTCCTCATCCCTCTGAGACCTCTATAGCCTCCTCAGGATCGCCTCCTCTGACCATCCGAATCCTCATTGAATCTCCAAAGGGGCGCCTCATCTTCATCTGACTCCTCTATAGCCTCCTCAGGGGTGCCTCCTCCATCCATCCAGCTCCTCTGCGAACCTGCACAGGAGCACCTCCACGAAACATTCGTCTTCTCAGTCAATCTACAAAGGAGCGATTAGTCCTCCATCTACCTCCTCTACAGCCTACTCAGGAGCGCATCCTCCAACCATCAGATTGCTCAGTAAATTTCCTAAGGCGCACCTCCTCATCCCTCTGAGACCTCTATAGCCTCCTCAGGATCGCCTCCTCGACCAAAGGAATCCTCATTGAATCTCCTATGGAGCGCCTTCAGCAAACATCGGACTCGTAAGTGAATCTCCTAAGGAGCGCCTCATCTTCCAACTGACATCTCTATAGCCTCCTCAGGGGCGCCTCCTCCAAAGATCCAGGTCTTCACTTAACCCCCTCAGGAGTGCCTGCATCAAACACCTAACTCCTCATTGTATCTCCTAAGGGGGGGCCTCCTCTTCATCTGAGTCCTCCATAGCCTCCTCAGCAGTGCCGCCTCCTACCATCTAGCTCCTCACCGAAATCCTCACGTGCGCCTACCACAAATATCTGACTCCTCATTGAATGTACTAAGGAGCGATTACTCCTCCATCTGTCTCCAGAGCGCCTCCTCGAGCCATCCGATTGCTCAGTAAATATCATAAAGAGCACATCCTCATCAATCTGAGTCCTCTATATCCTTCTAAGGAGCGCCTCCTCCGACCGTCCGAATCCTCAGCGAATCACCTAAGGAGCGCATGCAGCAAACATCTGACTCGTAAGTGAATCTCCTGAGGAGCGCCTCATCATCCAACTGACATCTCTATAGCCTCCTCAGGGGCGCCTCCTCAAAAGATCCAGGAATTCACTGAACCCCCTCAGGAGTGCCACCATCAAACATACGAATCTTCATTCAATCTCCTAAGGGGCCCTCATCTTCATCTGACTCCTCTATAGCCTCCTCAGGGGTGCCTCCTCCATCCATCCAGCTCCTCCGCAAACCTGCACAGGAGCACCTCCGCGAAACATTCGTCTTCTCAGTCAATCTACTAAGGAGCGTTTCCTCCTCCATCTACCTCCTCTACAGCCTACTCAGGAGCGCATCCTCCAACCATCAGAATGCTCAGTAAATTTCCTAAGGCGCACCTCCTCATCCCTCTGAGACCTCTATAGCCTCCTCAGGATCGCTTCCTCTGACCATCTGAATCCTCATTGAATCTCCAAAGGGGCGCCTCATCTTCATCTGACTCCTCTATAGCCTCCTCAGGGGTGCCTCCTCCATCCATCCAGCTCCTCTGCGAACCTGCACATGAGCACCTCCACGAAACATTCGTCTTCTCAGTCAATCTACAAAGGAGCGATTACTCCTCCATCTACCTCCTCTACAGCCTACTCAGGAGCGCATCCTCCAACCATCAGATTGCTCAGTAAATTTCCTAAGGCGCACCTCCTCATCCCTCTGAGACCTCTATAGCCTCCTCAGGATCGCCTCCTCGACCAAAGGAATCCTCATTGAATCTCCTAAAGAGGGCCTTCAGCAAACATCGGACTCGTAAGTGAATCTCCTAAGGAGCGCCTCATCTTCCAACTGACATCTCTATAGCCTCCTCAGGGGCGCCTCCTCCAAAGATCCAGGTCTTCACTGAACCCCCTCAGGAGTGCCTGCATCAAACACCTAACTCCTCATTGAATCTCGTAAGGGGGGCCTCCTCTTCATCTGACTCCTCCTTAGCCTCCTCAGCAGTGCCTCCTCCAACCATCAAGCTCCTCACCGATATCCTCACGTGCGCCTCCCACAAACATCTGACTCCTCATTGATTACTCCTCCATCTGTCTCCAGAGCGCCTCCTCGAGCCATCCCATTGCTCAGTAAATACCATAAAGAGCACATCCTCATCAATCTGAGTCCTCTATATCCTTCTAAGGAGCGCCTCCTCCGACCGTCCGACTCCTCAGCGAATCACTTAAGGAGCGCATGCAGCAAACATCTGACTCGTAAGTGAATCTCCTAAGGAGTGCCTCATCATCCAACTGACATCTCTATAGCCTCCTCAGGGGCGCCTCCTCAAAAGATCCAGGAATTCACTGAAACCCCTCAGGAGTGCCACCATCAAACATCCGAATCTTCATTCAATCTCCTAAGGGGCGCCTCATCTTCATCTGACTCCTCTATAGCCTCCTCAGGGGTGCCTCCTCCATCCATCCAGCTCCTCCGCAAACCTGCACAGGAGCACCTCCGCGAAACATTCGTCTTCTCAGTCAATCTACAAAGGAGCGATTACTCCTCCATCTACCTCCTCTATAGCCTACTCAGGAGCGCCTCCTCCAACCATCAGATTGCTCAGTAAATTTCCTAAGGCGCACCTCCTCATCCCTCTGAGACCTCTATAGCCTCCTCAGGATCGCCTCCTCTGACCATCCGAATCCTCATTGAATCTCCAAAGGGGCGCCTCATCTTCATCTGACTCCTCTATAGCCTCCTCAGGGGTGCCTCCTCCATCCATCCAGCTCCTCTGCGAACCTGCACAGGAGCACCTCCACGAAACATTCGTCTTCTCAGTCAATCTACAAAGGAGCGATTAGTCCTCCATCTACCTCCTCTACAGCCTACTCAGGAGCGCATCCTCCAACCATCAGATTGCTCAGTAAATTTCCTAAGGCGCACCTCCTCATCCCTCTGAGACCTCTATAGCCTCCTCAGGATCGCCTCCTCGACCAAAGGAATCCTCATTGAATCTCCTATGGAGCGCCTTCAGCAAACATCGGACTCGTAAGTGAATCTCCTAAGGAGCGCCTCATCTTCCAACTGACATCTCTATAGCCTCCTCAGGGGCGCCTCCTCCAAAGATCCAGGTCTTCACTTAACCCCCTCAGGAGTGCCTGCATGAAACACCTAACTCCTCATTTAATCTCTTAAGGGGGGCCTCCTCTTCATCTGACTCCTCCATAGCCTCCTCAGCAGTGCCTCCTCCAACCATCTAGCTCCTCACCGAAATCCTCACGTGCGCCTCCCACAAACATCTGACTCCTCATTGAATGTACTAAGGAGCGATTACTCCTCCATCTGTCTCCAGAGCGCCTCCTCGAGCCATCCCATTGCTCAGTAAATACCATAAAGAGCACATCCTCATCAATCTGAGTCCTCTATATCCTTCTAAGGAGCGCCTCCTCCGACCGTCCGAATCCTCAGCGAATCACCTAAGGAGCGCATGCAGCAAACATCTGACTCGTAAGTGAATCTCCTAAGGAGCGCCTCATCATCCAACTGACATCTCTATAGCCTCCTCAGGGGCGCCTCCTCAAAAGATCCAGGAATTCACTGAACCCCCTCAGGAGTGCCACCATCAAACATCCGAATCTTCATTCAATCTCCTAAGGGGCGCCTCATCTTCATCTGACTCCTCTATAGCCTCCTCAGGGGTGCCTCCTCCATCCATCCAGCTCCTCCGCAAACCTGCACAGGACCACCTCCGCGAAACATTCGTCTTCTCAGTCAATCTACTAAGGAGCGATTCCTCCTCCATCTACCTCCTCTATAGCCTACTCAGGAGCGCCTCCTCCAACCATCAGATTGCTCAGTAAATTTCCTAAGGCGCACCTCCTCATCCCTCTGAGACCTCTATAGCCTCCTCAGGATCGCCTCCTCTGACCATCCGAATCCTCATTGAATCTCCAAAGGGGCGCCTCATCTTCATCTGACTCCTCTATAGCCTCCTCAGGGGTGCCTCCTCCATCCATCCAGCTCCTCTGCGAACCTGCACAGGAGCACCTCCACGAAACATTCGTCTTCTCAGTCAATCTACAAAGGAGCGATTAGTCCTCCATCTACCTCCTCTACAGCCTACTCAGGAGCGCATCCTCCAACCATCAGATTGCTCAGTAAATTTCCTAAGGCGCACCTCCTCATCCCTCTGAGACCTCTATAGCCTCCTCAGGATCGCCTCCTCGACCAAAGGAATCCTCATTGAATCTCCTATGGAGCGCCTTCAGCAAACATCGGACTCGTAAGTGAATCTCCTAAGGAGCGCCTCATCTTCCAACTGACATCTCTATAGCCTCCTCAGGGGCGCCTCCTCCAAAGATCCAGGTCTTCACTTAACCCCCTCAGGAGTGCCTGCATCAAACACCTAACTCCTCATTGTATCTCCTAAGGGGGGGCCTCCTCTTCATCTGAGTCCTCCATAGCCTCCTCAGCAGTGCCGCCTCCTACCATCTAGCTCCTCACCGAAATCCTCACGTGCGCCTACCACAAATATCTGACTCCTCAATGAATGTACTAAGGAGCGATTACTCCTCCATCTGTCTCCAGAGCGCCTCCTCGAGCCATCCGATTGCTCAGTAAATATCATAAAGAGCACATCCTCATCAATCTGAGTCCTCTATATCCTTCTAAGGAGCGCCTCCTCCGACCGTCCGAATCCTCAGCGAATCACCTAAGGAGCGCATGCAGCAAACATCTGACTCGTAAGTGAATCTCCTAAGGAGCGCCTCATCATCCAACTGACATCTCTATAGCCTCCTCAGGGGCGCCTCCTCAAAAGATCCAGGAATTCACTGAACCCCCTCAGGAGTGCCACCATCAAACATACGAATCTTCATTCAATCTCCTAAGGGGCCCTCATCTTCATCTGACTCCTCTATAGCCTCCTCAGGGGTGCCTCCTCCATCCATCCAGCTCCTCCGCAAACCTGCACAGGAGCACCTCCGCGAAACATTCGTCTTCTCAGTCAATCTACTAAGGAGCGATTCCTCCTCCATCTACCTCCTCTATAGCCTACTCAGGAGCGCATCCTCCAACCATCAGAATGCTCAGTAAATTTCCTAAGGCGCACCTCCTCATCCCTCTGAGACCTCTATAGCCTCCTCAGGATCGCTTCCTCTGACCATCCGAATCCTCATTGAATCTCCAAAGGGGCGCCTCATCTTCATCTGACTCCTCTATAGCCTCCTCAGGGGTGCCTCCTCCATCCATCCAGCTCCTCTGCGAACCTGCACATGAGCACCTCCACGAAACATTCGTCTTCTCAGTCAATCTTCAAAGGAGCGATTACTCCTCCATCTACCTCCTCTACAGCCTACTCAGGAGCGCATCCTCCAACCATCAGATTGCTCAGTAAATTTCCTAAGGCGCACCTCCTCATCCCTCTGAGACCTCTATAGCCTCCTCAGGATCGCCTCCTCGACCAAAGGAATCCTCATTGAATCTCCTAAAGAGGGCCTTCAGCAAACATCGGACTCGTAAGTGAATCTCCTAAGGAGCGCCTCATCTTCCAACTCACATCTCTATAGCCTCCTCAGGGGCGCCTCCTCCAAAGATCCAGGTCTTCATTGAACCCCCTCAGGAGTGCCTGCATCAAACACCTAACTCCTCATTGAATCTCGTAAGGGGGGCCTCCTCTTCATCTGACTCCTCCATAGCCTCCTCAGCAGTGCCTCCTCCAACCATCAAGCTCCTCACCGATATCCTCACGTGCGCCTCCCACAAACATCTGACTCCTCATTGATTTCTCCTCCATCTGTCTCCAGAGCGCCTCCTCGAGCCATCCCATTGCTCAGTAAATACCATAAAGAGCACATCCTCATCAATCTGAGTCCTCTATATCCTTCTAAGGAGCGCCTCCTCCGACCGTCCGACTCCTCAGCGAATCACTTAAGGAGCGCATGCAGCAAACATCTGACTCGTAAGTGAATCTCCTAAGGAGTGCCTCATCATCCAACTGACATCTCTATAGCCTCCTCAGGGGCGCCTCCTCAAAAGATCCAGGAATTCACTGAAACCCCTCAGGAGTGCCACCATCAAACATCCGAATCTTCATTCAATCTCCTAAGGGGCGCCTCATCTTCATCTGACTCCTCTATAGCCTCCTCAGGGGTGCCTCCTCCATCCATCCAGCTCCTCCGCAAACCTGCACAGGAGCACCTCCGCGAAACATTCGTCTTCTCAGTCAATCTACAAAGGAGCGATTACTCCTCCATCTACCTCCTCTATAGCCTACTCAGGAGCGCCTCCTCCAACCATCAGATTGCTCAGTAAATTTCCTAAGGCGCACCTCCTCATCCCTCTGAGACCTCTATAGCCTCCTCAGGATCGCCTCCTCTGACCATCCGAATCCTCATTGAATCTCCAAAGGGGCGCCTCATCTTCATCTGACTCCTCTATAGCCTCCTCAGGGGTGCCTCCTCCATCCATCCAGCTCCTCTGCGAACCTGCACAGGAGCACCTCCACGAAACATTCGTCTTCTCAGTCAATCTACAAAGGAGCGATTAGTCCTCCATCTACCTCCTCTACAGCCTACTCAGGAGCGCATCCTCCAACCATCAGATTGCTCAGTAAATTTCCTAAGGCGCACCTCCTCATCCCTCTGAGACCTCTATAGCCTCCTCAGGATCGCCTCCTCGACCAAAGGAATCCTCATTGAATCTCCTATGGAGCGCCTTCAGCAAACATCGGACTCGTAAGTGAATCTCCTAAGGAGCGCCTCATCTTCCAACTGACATCTCTATAGCCTCCTCAGGGGCGCCTCCTCCAAAGATCCAGGTCTTCACTTAACCCCCTCAGGAGTGCCTGCATGAAACACCTAACTCCTCATTTAATCTCTTAAGGGGGGCCTCCTCTTCATCTGACTCCTCCATAGCCTCCTCAGCAGTGCCTCCTCCAACCATCTAGCTCCTCACCGAAATCCTCACGTGCGCCTCCCACAAACATCTGACTCCTCATTGAATGTACTAAGGAGCGATTACTCCTCCATCTGTCTCCAGAGCGCCTCCTCGAGCCATCCCATTGCTCAGTAAATACCATAAAGAGCACATCCTCATCAATCTGAGTCCTCTATATCCTTCTAAGGAGCGCCTCCTCCGACCGTCCGAATCCTCAGCGAATCACCTAAGGAGCGCATGCAGCAAACATCTGACTCGTAAGTGAATCTCCTAAGGAGCGCCTCATCATCCAACTGACATCTCTATAGCCTCCTCAGGGGCGCCTCCTCAAAAGATCCAGGAATTCACTGAACCCCCTCAGGAGTGCCACCATCAAACATCCGAATCTTCATTCAATCTCCTAAGGGGCGCCTCATCTTCATCTGACTCCTCTATAGCCTCCTCAGGGGTGCCTCCTCCATCCATCCAGCTCCTCCGCAAACCTGCACAGGACCACCTCCGCGAAACATTCGTCTTCTCAGTCAATCTACTAAGGAGCGATTCCTCCTCCATCTACCTCCTCTATAGCCTACTCAGGAGCGCCTCCTCCAACCATCAGATTGCTCAGTAAATTTCCTAAGGCGCACCTCCTCATCCCTCTGAGACCTCTATAGCCTCCTCAGGATCGCCTCCTCTGACCATCCGAATCCTCATTGAATCTCCAAAGGGGCGCCTCATCTTCATCTGACTCCTCTATAGCCTCCTCAGGGGTGCCTCCTCCATCCATCCAGCTCCTCTGCGAACCTGCACAGGAGCACCTCCACGAAACATTCGTCTTCTCAGTCAATCTACAAAGGAGCGATTACTCCTCCATCTACCTCCTCTACAGCCTACTCAGGAGCGCATCCTCCAACCATCAGATTGCTCAGTAAATTTCCTAAGGCGCACCTCCTCATCCCTCTGAGACCTCTATAGCCTCCTCAGGATCGCCTCCTCGACCAAAGGAATCCTCATTGAATCTCCTAAAGAGGGCCTTCAGCAAACATCGGACTCGTAAGTGAATCTCCTAAGGAGCGCCTCATCTTCCAACTGACATCTCTATAGCCTCCTCAGGGGCGCCTCCTCCAAAGATCCAGGTCTTCACTGAACCCCCTCAGGAGTGCCTGCATCAAACACCTAACTCCTCATTGAATCTCTTAAGGGGGGCCTCCTCTTCATCTGACTCCTCCATAGCCTCCTCAGCAGTGCCTCCTCCAACCATCTAGCTCCTCACCGAAATCCTCACGTGCGCCTCCCACAAACATCTGACTCCTCATTGAATGTACTAAGGAGCGATTACTCCTCCATCTGTCTCCAGAGCGCCTCCTCGAGCCATCCCATTGCTCAGTAAATACCATAAAGAGCACATCCTCATCAATCTGAGTCCTCTATATCCTTCTAAGGAGCGCCTCCTCTGACCGTCCGAATCCTCAGCGAATCACCTAAGGAGCGCATGCAGCAAACATCTGACTCGTAAGTGAATCTCCTAAGGAGCGCCTCATCATCCAACTGACATCTCTATAGCCTCCTCAGGGGCGCCTCCTCAAAAGATCCAGGAATTCACTGAACCCCCTCAGGAGTGCCACCATCAAACATCCGAATCTTCATTCAATCTCCTAAGGGGCGCCTCATCTTCATCTGACTCCTCTATAGCCTCCTCAGGGGTGCCTCCTCCATCCATCCAGCTCCTCCGCAAACCTGCACAGGACCACCTCCGCGAAACATTCGTCTTCTCAGTCAATCTACTAAGGAGCGATTCCGCCTCCATCTACCTCCTCTATAGCCTATTCAGGAGCGCATCCTCCAACCATCAGATTGCTCAGTAAATTTCCTAAGGCGCACCTCCTCATCCCTCTGAGACCTCTATAGCCTCCTCAGGATCGCCTCCTCTGACCATCCGAATCCTCATTGAATCTCCAAAGGGGCGCCTCATCTTCATCTGACTCCTCTATAGCCTCCTCAGGGGTGCCTCCTCCATCCATCCAGCTCCTCTGCGAACCTGCACAGGAGCACCTCCACGAAACATTCGTCTTCTCAGTCAATCTACAAAGGAGCGATTACTCCTCCATCTACCTCCTCTACAGCCTACTCAGGAGCGCATCCTCCAACCATCAGATTGCTCAGTAAATTTCCTAAGGCGCACCTCCTCATCCCTCTGAGACCTCTATAGCCTCCTCAGGATCGCCTCCTCGACCAAAGGAATCCTCATTGAATCTCCTATGGAGCGCCTTCAGCAAACATCGGACTCGTAAGTGAATCTCCTAAGGAGCGCCTCATCTTCCAACTGACATCTCTATAGCCTCCTCAGGGGCGCCTCCTCCAAAGATCCAGGTCTTCACTTAACCCCCTCAGGAGTGCCTGCATGAAACACCTAACTCCTCATTTAATCTCTTAAGGGGGGCCTCCTCTTCATCTGACTCCTCCATAGCCTCCTCAGCAGTGCCTCCTCCAACCATCTAGCTCCTCACCGAAATCCTCACGTGCGCCTCCCACAAACATCTGACTCCTCATTGAATGTACTAAGGAGCGATTACTCCTCCATCTGTCTCCAGAGCGCCTCCTCGAGCCATCCCATTGCTCAGTAAATACCATAAAGAGCACATCCTCATCAATCTGAGTCCTCTATATCCTTCTAAGGAGCGCCTCCTCCGACCGTCCGAATCCTCAGCGAATCACCTAAGGAGCGCATGCAGCAAACATCTGACTCGTAAGTGAATCTCCTAAGGAGCGCCTCATCATCCAACTGACATCTCTATAGCCTCCTCAGGGGCGCCTCCTCAAAAGATCCAGGAATTCACTGAACCCCCTCAGGAGTGCCACCATCAAACATCCGAATCTTCATTCAATCTCCTAAGGGGCGCCTCATCTTCATCTGACTCCTCTATAGCCTCCTCAGGGGTGCCTCCTCCATCCATCCAGCTCCTCCGCAAACCTGCACAGGACCACCTCCGCGAAACATTCGTCTTCTCAGTCAATCTACTAAGGAGCGATTCCTCCTCCATCTACCTCCTCTATAGCCTACTCAGGAGCGCCTCCTCCAACCATCAGATTGCTCAGTAAATTTCCTAAGGCGCACCTCCTCATCCCTCTGAGACCTCTATAGCCTCCTCAGGATCGCCTCCTCTGACCATCCGAATCCTCATTGAATCTCCAAAGGGGCGCCTCATCTTCATCTGACTCCTCTATAGCCTCCTCAGGGGTGCCTCCTCCATCCGTCCAGCTCCTCTGCGAACCTGCACAGGAGCACCTCCACGAAACATTCGTCTTCTCAGTCAATCTACAAAGGAGCGATTAGTCCTCCATCTACCTCCTCTACAGCCTACTCAGGAGCGCATCCTCCAACCATCAGATTGCTCAGTAAATTTCCTAAGGCGCACCTCCTCATCCCTCTGAGACCTCTATAGCCTCCTCAGGATCGCCTCCTGGACCAAAGGAATCCTCATTGAATCTCCTATGGAGCGCCTTCAGCAAACATCGGACTCGTAAGTGAATCTCCTAAGGAGCGCCTCATCTTCCAACTGACATCTCTATAGCCTCCTCAGGGGCGCCTCCTCCAAAGATCCAGGTCTTCACTTAACCCCCTCAGGAGTGCCTGCATCAAACACCTAACTCCTCATTGTATCTCCTAAGGGGGGGCCTCCTCTTCATCTGAGTCCTCCATAGCCTCCTCAGCAGTGCCACCTCCTACCATCTAGCTCCTCACCGAAATCCTCACGTGCGCCTACCACAAATATCTGACTCCTCAATGAATGTACTAAGGAGCGATTACTCCTCCATCTGTCTCCAGAGCGCCTCCTCGAGCCATCCGATTGCTCAGTAAATATCATAAAGAGCACATCCTCATCAATCTGAGTCCTCTATATCCTTCTAAGGAGCGCCTCCTCCGACCGTCCGAATCCTCAGCGAATCACCTAAGGAGCGCATGCAGCAAACATCTGACTCGTAAGTGAATCTCCTAAGGAGCGCCTCATCATCCAACTGACATCTCTATAGCCTCCTCAGGGGCGCCTCCTCAAAAGATCCAGGAATTCACTGAACCCCCTCAGGAGTGCCACCATCAAACATACGAATCTTCATTCAATCTCCTAAGGGGCCCTCATCTTCATCTGACTCCTCTATAGCCTCCTCAGGGGTGCCTCCTCCATCCATCCAGCTCCTCCGCAAACCTGCACAGGAGCACCTCCGCGAAACATTCGTCTTCTCAGTCAATCTACTAAGGAGCGATTCCTCCTCCATCTACCTCCTCTACAGCCTACTCAGGAGCGCATCCTCCAACCATCAGAATGCTCAGTAAATTTCCTAAGGCGCACCTCCTCATCCCTCTGAGACCTCTATAGCCTCCTCAGGATCGCTTCCTCTGACCATCCGAATCCTCATTGAATCTCCAAAGGGGCGCCTCATCTTCATCTGACTCCTCTATAGCCTCCTCAGGGGTGCCTCCTCCATCCATCCAGCTCCTCTGCGAACCTGCACATGAGCACCTCCACGAAACATTCGTCTTCTCAGTCAATCTTCAAAGGAGCGATTACTCCTCCATCTACCTCCTCTACAGCCTACTCAGGAGCGCATCCTCCAACCATCAGATTGCTCAGTAAATTTCCTAAGGCGCACCTCCTCATCCCTCTGAGACCTCTATAGCCTCCTCAGGATCGCCTCCTCGACCAAAGGAATCCTCATTGAATCTCCTAAAGAGGGCCTTCAGCAAACATCGGACTCGTAAGTGAATCTCCTAAGGAGCGCCTCATCTTCCAACTGACATCTCTATAGCCTCCTCAGGGGCGCCTCCTCCAAAGATCCAGGTCTTCACTGAACCCCCTCAGGAGTGCCTGCATCAAACACCTAACTCCTCATTGAATCTCGTAAGGGGGGCCTCCTCTTCATCTGACTCCTCCATAGCCTCCTCAGCAGTGCCTCCTCCAACCATCAAGCTCCTCACCGATATCCTCACGTGCGCCTCCCACAAACATCTGACTCCTCATTGATTACTCCTCCATCTGTCTCCAGAGCGCCTCCTCGAGCCATCCCATTGCTCAGTAAATACCATAAAGAGCACATCCTCATCAATCTGAGTCCTCTATATCCTTCTAAGGAGCGCCTCCTCCGACCGTCCGACTCCTCAGCGAATCACCTAAGGAGCGCATGCAGCAAACATCTGACTCGTAAGTGAATCTCCTAAGGAGTGCCTCATCATCCAACTGACATCTCTATAGCCTCCTCAGGGGCGCCTCCTCAAAAGATCCAGGAATTCACTGAAACCCCTCAGGAGTGCCACCATCAAACATCCGAATCTTCATTCAATCTCCTAAGGGGCGCCTCATCTTCATCTGACTCCTCTATAGCCTCCTCAGGGGTGCCTCCTCCATCCATCCAGCTCCTCCGCAAACCTGCACAGGAGCACCTCCGCGAAACATTCGTCTTCTCAGTCAATCTACAAAGGAGCGATTACTCCTCCATCTACCTCCTCTATAGCCTACTCAGGAGCGCCTCCTCCAACCATCAGATTGCTCAGTAAATTTCCTAAGGCGCACCTCCTCATCCCTCTGAGACCTCTATAGCCTCCTCAGGATCGCCTCCTCTGACCATCCGAATCCTCATTGAATCTCCAAAGGGGCGCCTCATCTTCATCTGACTCCTCTATAGCCTCCTCAGGGGTGCCTCCTCCATCCATCCAGCTCCTCTGCGAACCTGCACAGGAGCACCTCCACGAAACATTCGTCTTCTCAGTCAATCTACAAAGGAGCGATTAGTCCTCCATCTACCTCCTCTACAGCCTACTCAGGAGCGCATCCTCCAACCATCAGATTGCTCAGTAAATTTCCTAAGGCGCACCTCCTCATCCCTCTGAGACCTCTATAGCCTCCTCAGGATCGCCTCCTGGACCAAAGGAATCCTCATTGAATCTCCTATGGAGCGCCTTCAGCAAACATCGGACTCGTAAGTGAATCTCCTAAGGAGCGCCTCATCTTCCAACTGACATCTCTATAGCCTCCTCAGGGGCGCCTCCTCCAAAGATCCAGGTCTTCACTTAACCCCCTCAGGAGTGCCTGCATCAAACACCTAACTCCTCATTGTATCTCCTAAGGGGGGGCCTCCTCTTCATCTGAATCCTCCATAGCCTCCTCAGCAGTGCCGCCTCCTACCATCTAGCTCCTCACCGAAATCCTCACGTGCGCCTACCACAAATATCTGACTCCTCAATGAATGTACTAAGGAGCGATTACTCCTCCATCTGTCTCCAGAGCGCCTCCTCGAGCCATCCGATTGCTCAGTAAATATCATAAAGAGCACATCCTCATCAATCTGAGTCCTCTATATCCTTCTAAGGAGCGCCTCCTCCGACCGTCCGAATCCTCAGCGAATCACCTAAGGAGCGCATGCAGCAAACATCTGACTCGTAAGTGAATCTCCTAAGGAGCGCCTCATCATCCAACTGACATCTCTATAGCCTCCTCAGGGGCGCCTCCTCAAAAGATCCAGGAATTCACTGAACCCCCTCAGGAGTGCCACCATCAAACATACGAATCTTCATTCAATCTCCTAAGGGGCCCTCATCTTCATCTGACTCCTCTATAGCCTCCTCAGGGGTGCCTCCTCCATCCATCCAGCTCCTCCGCAAACCTGCACAGGAGCACCTCCGCGAAACATTCGTCTTCTCAGTCAATCTACTAAGGAGCGATTCCTCCTCCATCTACCTCCTCTATAGCCTACTCAGGAGCGCATCCTCCAACCATCAGAATGCTCAGTAAATTTCCTAAGGCGCACCTCCTCATCCCTCTGAGACCTCTATAGCCTCCTCAGGATCGCTTCCTCTGACCATCCGAATCCTCATTGAATCTCCAAAGGGGCGCCTCATCTTCATCTGACTCCTCTATAGCCTCCTCAGGGGTGCCTCCTCCATCCATCCAGCTCCTCTGCGAACCTGCACAGGAGCACCTCCACGAAACATTCGTCTTCTCAGTCAATCTACAAAGGAGCGATTACTCCTCCATCTACCTCCTCTACAGCCTACTCAGGAGCGCATCCTCCAACCATCAGATTGCTCAGTAAATTTCCTAAGGCGCACCTCCTCATCCCTCTGAGACCTCTATAGCCTCCTCAGGATCGCCTCCTCGACCAAAGGAATCCTCATTGAATCTCCTAAAGAGGGCCTTCAGCAAACATCGGACTCGTAAGTGAATCTCCTAAGGAGCGCCTCATCTTCCAACTGACATCTCTATAGCCTCCTCAGGGGCGCCTCCTCCAAAGATCCAGGTCTTCACTGAACCCCCTCAGGAGTGCCTGCATCAAACACCTAACTCCTCATTGAATCTCTTAAGGGGGGCCTCCTCTTCATCTGACTCCTCCATAGCCTCCTCAGCAGTGCCTCCTCCAACCATCTAGCTCCTCACCGAAATCCTCACGTGCGCCTCCCACAAACATCTGACTCCTCATTGAATGTACTAAGGAGCGATTACTCCTCCATCTGTCTCCAGAGCGCCTCCTCGAGCCATCCCATTGCTCAGTAAATACCATAAAGAGCACATCCTCATCAATCTGAGTCCTCTATATCCTTCTAAGGAGCGCCTCCTCCGACCGTCCGAATCCTCAGCGAATCACCTAAGGAGCGCATGCAGCAAACATCTGACTCGTAAGTGAATCTCCTAAGGAGCGCCTCATCATCCAACTGACATCTCTATAGCCTCCTCAGGGGCGCCTCCTCAAAAGATCCAGGAATTCACTGAACCCCCTCAGGAGTGCCACCATCAAACATCCGAATCTTCATTCAATCTCCTAAGGGGCGCCTCATCTTCATCTGACTCCTCTATAGCCTCCTCAGGGGTGCCTCCTCCATCCATCCAGCTCCTCCGCAAACCTGCACAGGACCACCTCCGCGAAACATTCGTCTTCTCAGTCAATCTACTAAGGAGCGATTCCGCCTCCATCTACCTCCTCTATAGCCTATTCAGGAGCGCATCCTCCAACCATCAGATTGCTCAGTAAATTTCCTAAGGCGCACCTCCTCATCCCTCTGAGACCTCTATAGCCTCCTCAGGATCGCCTCCTCTGACCATCCGAATCCTCATTGAATCTCCAAAGGGGCGCCTCATCTTCATCTGACTCCTCTATAGCCTCCTCAGGGGTGCCTCCTCCATCCATCCAGCTCCTCTGCGAACCTGCACAGGAGCACCTCCACGAAACATTCGTCTTCTCAGTCAATCTACAAAGGAGCGATTACTCCTCCATCTACCTCCTCTACAGCCTACTCAGGAGCGCATCCTCCAACCATCAGATTGCTCAGTAAATTTCCTAAGGCGCACCTCCTCATCCCTCTGAGACCTCTATAGCCTCCTCAGGATCGCCTCCTCGACCAAAGGAATCCTCATTGAATCTCCTAAAGAGGGCCTTCAGCAAACATCGGACTCGTAAGTGAATCTCCTAAGGAGCGCCTCATCTTCCAACTGACATCTCTATAGCCTCCTCAGGGGCGCCTCCTCCAAAGATCCAGGTCTTCACTGAACCCCCTCAGGAGTGCCTGCATCAAACACCTAACTCCTCATTGAATCTCCTAAGGGGAGCCTCATCTTCATCTGACTCCTCCATAGCCTCCACAGCAGTGCCTCCTCCAACCATCTAGCTCCTCACCGAAATCCTCACGTGCGCCTCCCACAAACATCTGACTCCTCATTGAATGTACTAAGGAGCGATTACTCCTCCATCTGTCTCCAGAGCGCCTCCTCGAGCCATCCCATTGCTCAGTAAATACTATAAAGAGCACATCCTCATCAATCTGAGTCCTCTATATCCTTCTAAGGAGCGCCTGCTCCGACCGTCCGAATCCTCATCGAATCACCTAAGGAGCGCATGCAGCAAACATCTGACTCGTAAGTGAATCTCCTAAGGAGCGCCTCTTCATCCAACTGACATCTCTATAGCCTCCTCAGGGGCGCCTCCTCAAAAGATCCAGGAATTCACTGAACCCCCTCAGGAGTGCCACCATCAAACATCCGAATCTTCATTCAATCTCATAAGGGGCGCCTCATCTTCATCTGACTCCTCTATAGCCTCCTCAGGGGTGCCTCCTCCATCCATCCAGCTCCTCTGCGAACCTGCACAGGAGCACCTCCACGAAACATTCGTCTTCTCAGTCAATCTACAAAGGAGCGATTACTCCTCCATCTACCTCCTCTACAGCCTACTCAGGAGCGCATCCTCCAACCATCAGATTGCTCAGTAAATTTCCTAAGGCGCACCTCCTCATCCCTCTGAGACCTCTATAGCCTCCTCAGGATCGCCTCCTCGACCAAAGGAATCCTCATTGAATCTCCTAAAGAGGGCCTTCAGCAAACATCGGACTCGTAAGTGAATCTCCTAAGGAGCGCCTCATCTTCCAACTGACATCTCTATAGCCTCCTCAGGGGCGCCTCCTCCAAAGATCCAGGTCTTCACTGAACCCCCTCAGGAGTGCCTGCATCAAACACCTAACTCCTCATTGAATCTCTTAAGGGGGGCCTCCTCTTCATCTGACTCCTCCATAGCCTCCTCAGCAGTGCCTCCTCCAACCATCTAGCTCCTCACCGAAATCCTCACGTGCGCCTCCCACAAACATCTGACTCCTCATTGAATGTACTAAGGAGCGATTACTCCTCCATCTGTCTCCAGAGCGCCTCCTCGAGCCATCCCATTGCTCAGTAAATACCATAAAGAGCACATCCTCATCAATCTGAGTCCTCTATATCCTTCTAAGGAGCGCCTCCTCCGACCGTCCGAATCCTCAGCGAATCACCTAAGGAGCGCATGCAGCAAACATCTGACTCGTAAGTGAATCTCCTAAGGAGCGCCTCATCATCCAACTGACATCTCTATAGCCTCCTCAGGGGCGCCTCCTCAAAAGATCCAGGAATTCACTGAACCCCCTCAGGAGTGCCACCATCAAACATCCGAATCTTCATTCAATCTCCTAAGGGGCGCCTCATCTTCATCTGACTCCTCTATAGCCTCCTCAGGGGTGCCTCCTCCATCCATCCAGCTCCTCCGCAAACCTGCACAGGACCACCTCCGCGAAACATTCGTCTTCTCAGTCAATCTACTAAGGAGCGATTCCTCCTCCATCTACCTCCTCTATAGCCTATTCAGGAGCGCATCCTCCAACCATCAGATTGCTCAGTAAATTTCCTAAGGCGCACCTCCTCATCCCTCTGAGACCTCTATAGCCTCCTCAGGATCGCCTCCTCTGACCATCAGAATCCTCATTGAATCTCCAAAGGGGCGCCTCATCTTCATCTGACTCCTTTATAGCCTCCTCAGGGGTGCCTCCTCCATCCATCCAGCTCCTCTTCGAACCTGCACAGGAGCACCTCCACGAAACATTCGTCTTCTCAGTCAATCTACAAAGGAGCGATTACTCCTCCATCTACCTCCTCTACAGCCTACTCAGGAGCGCATCCTCCAACCATCAGATTGCTCAGTAAATTTCCTAAGGCGCACCTCCTCATCCCTCTGAGAACTCTATAGCCTCCTCAGGATCGCGTCCTCGACCAAAGGAATCCTCATTGAATCTCCAAAAGAGGGCCTTCAGCAAACATCGGACTCGTAAGTGAATCTCCTAAGGAGCGCCTCATCTTCCAACTGACATCTCTATAGCCTCCTCAGGGGCGCCTCCTCCAAAGATCCAGGTCTTCACTGAACACCCTCAGGAGTGCCTGCATCAAACACCCAACTCCTCATTGAATCTCTTAAGGGGGGCCTCCTCTTCATCTGACTCCTCCATAGCCTCCTCAGCAGTGCCTCCTCCAACCATCTAGCTCCTCACCGAAATCCTCACGTGCGCCTCCCACAAACATCTGACTCCTCATTGAATGTACTAAGGAGCAATTACTCCTCCATCTGTCTCCAGAGCGCCTCCTCGAGCCATCCCATTGCTCAGTAAATACCATAAAGAGCACATCCTCATCAATCTGAGTCCTCTATATCCTTCTAAGGAGCGCCTCCTCTGACCGTCCGAATCCTCAGCGAATCACCTAAGGAGCGCATGCAGCAAACATCTGACTCGTAAGTGAATCTCCTAAGAAGCGCCTCATCATCCAACTGACATCTCTATAGCCTCCTCAGGGGCGCCTCCTCAAAAGATCCAGGAATTCACTGAACCCCCTCAGGAGTGCCACCATCAAACATCCGAATCTTCATTCAATCTCCTAAGGGGCGCCTCATCTTCATCTGACTCCACTATAGCCTCCTCAGGGGTGCCTCCTCCATCCATCCAGCTCCTCCGCAAACCTGCACAGGACCACCTCCGCGAAACATTCGTCTTCTCAGTCAATCTACTAAGGAGCGATTCCTCCTCCATCTACCTCCTCTATAGCCTACTCAGGAGCGCCTCCTCCAACCATCAGATTGCTCAGTAAATTTCCTAAGGCGCACCTCCTCATCCCTCTGAGACCTCTATAGCCTCCTCAGGATCGCCTCCTCTCACCATCCGAATCCTCACTGAATCTCCAAAAGGGCGCCTCATCTTCATCTGACTCCTCTATAGCCTCCTCAGGGGTGCCTCCTCCATCCATCCAGCTCCTCCGCAAACCTGCACAGGAGCACCTCCGCGAAACATTCGTCTTCTCAGTCAATCTACTAAGGAGCGATTCCTCCTTCATCTACCTCCTCTATAGCCTATTCAGGAGCGCATCCTCCAACCATCAGATTGCTCAGTAAATTTCCTAAGGCGCACCTCCTCATCCCTCTGAGACCTCTATAGCCTCCTCAGATCGCCTCCTCGACCAAAGGAATCCTCATTGAATCTCCTAAAGAGGGCCTTCAGCAAACATCGGACTCGTATGTGAATCTCCTAAGGAGCGCCTCATCTTCCAACTGACATCTCTATAGCCTCCTCAGGGGCGCCTCCTCCAAAGATCCAGGTCTTCACTGAACCCCCTCAGGAGTGCCTGCATCAAACACCTAACTCCTCATTGAATCTCTTAAGGGGGGCCTCCTCTTCATCTGACTCCTCCATAGCCTCCTCAGCAGTGCCTCCTCCAACCATCTAGCTCCTCACCGAAATCCTCACGTGCGCCTCCCACAAACATCTGACTCCTCATTGAATGTACTAAGGAGCGATTACTCCTCCATCTGTCTCCAGAGCGCCTCCTCGAGCCATCCCATTGCTCAGTAAATACCATAAAGAGCACATCCTCATCAATCTGAGTCCTCTATATCCTTCTAAGGAGCGCCTCCTCCGACCGTCCGAATCCTCAGCGAATCAGCTAAGGAGCGCATGCAGCAAACATCTGACTCGTAAGTGAATCTCCTAAGGAGCGCCTCATCATCCAACTGACATCTCTATAGCGTCCTCAGGGGCGCCTCCTCAAAAGATCCAGGAATTCACTGAACCCCCTCAGGAGTGCCACCATCAAACATCCGAATCTTCATTCAATCTCCTAAGGGGCGCCTCATCTTCATCTGACTCCTCTATAGCCTCCTCAGGGGTGCCTCCTCCATCCATCCAGCTCCTCCGCAAACCTGCACAGGACCACCTCCGCGAAACATTACTCTTCTCAGTCAATCTACTAAGGAGCGATTCCTCCTCTATCTACCTCCTCTATAGCCTATTCAGGAGCGCATCCTCCAACCATCAGATTGCTCAATAAATTTCCTAAGGCGCACCTCCTCATCCCTCTGAGACCTGTATAGCCACCTCAGGATCGCCTCCTCTGACCATCCGAATCCTCATTGAATCTCCAAAGGGGCGCCTCATCTTCATCTGACTCCTCTATAGCCTCCTCAGGGGTGCCTCCTCCATCCATCCAGCTCCTCTGCGAACCTGCACAGGAGCACCTCCACGAAACATTCGTCTTCTCAGTCAATCTACAAAGGAGCGATTACTCCTCCATCTACCTCCTCTACAGCCTATTCAGGAGCGCATCCTCCAACCATCAGATTGCTCAGTAAATTTCCTAAGGCGCACCTCCTCATCCCTCTGAGACCTCTATAGCCTCCTCAGGATCGCCTCCTCGACCAAAGGAATCCTCATTGAATCTCCTAAAGAGGGCCTTCAGCAAACATCGGACTCGTAAGTGAATCTCCTAAGGAGCGCCTCATCTTCCAACTGACATCTCTATAGCCTACTCAGGGGCGCCTCCTCCAAAGATCCAGGTCTTCACTGAACCCCCTCCGGAGTGCCTGCATCAAACACCTAACTCCTCATTGAATCTCTTAAGGGGGGCCTCCTCTTCATCTGACTCCTCCATAGCCTCCTCAGCAGTGCCTCCTCCAACCATCTAGCTCCTCACCGAAATCCTCACGTGCGCCTCCCACAAACATCTGACTCCTCATTGAATGTACTAAGGAGCGATTACTCCTCCATCTGTCTCCAGAGCGCCTCCTCGAGCCATCCCATTGCTCAGTAAATACCATAAAGAGCACATCCTCATCAATCTGAGTCCTCTATATCCTTCTAAGGAGCGCCTCCTCTGACCGTCCGAATCCTCAGCGAATCACCTAAGGAGCGCATGCAGCAAACATCTGACTCGTAAGTGAATCTCCTAAGAAGCGCCTCATCATCCAACTGACATCTCTATAGCCTCCTCAGGGGCGCCTCCTCAAAAGATCCAGGAATTCACTGAACCCCCTCAGGAGTGCCACCATCAAACATCCGAATCTTCATTCAATCTCCTAAGGGGCGCCTCATCTTCATCTGACTCCACTATAGCCTCCTCAGGGGTGCCTCCTCCATCCATCCAGCCCCTCCGCAAACCTGCACAGGACCACCTCCGCGAAACATTCGTCTTCTCAGTCAATCTACTAAGGAGCGATTCCTCCTCCATCTACCTCCTCTATAACCTACTCAGGAGCGCCTCCTCCAACCATCAGATTGCTCAGTAAATTTCCTAAGGCGCACCTCCTCATCCCTCTGAGACCTCTATAGCCTCCTCAGGATCGCCTCCTCTCACCATCCGAATCCTCACTGAATCTCCAAAAGGGCGCCTCATCTTCATCTGACTCCTCTATAGCTTCCTCAGGGGTGCCTCCTCCATCCATACAGCTCCTCCGCAAACCTGCACAGGAGCACCTCCGCGAAACATTCGTTTTCTCAGACAATCTACTAAGGAGCGATTCCTCCTCCATCTACCTCCTCTATAGCCTATTCAGGAGCGCATCCTCCAACCATCAGATTGCTCAGTAAATTTCCTAAGGCGCACCTCCTCATCCCTCTGAGACCTCTATAGCCTCCTCAGGATCGCCTCCTCTGACCATCCGAATCCTCATAGAATCTCCAAAGGGGCGCCTCATCTTCATCTGACTCCTCTATAGCCTCCTCAGGGGTGCCTCCTCCATCCATCCAGCTCCTCTGCGAACCTGCACAGGAGCACCTCCACGAAACATTCGTCTTCTCAGTCAATCTACAAAGGAGCGATTACTCCTCCATCTACCTCCTCTACAGCCTACTCAGGAGCGCATCCTCCAACCATCAGATTGCTCAGTAAATTTCCTAAGGCGCACCTCCTCATCCCTCTGAGACCTCTATAGCCTCCTCAGGATCGCCTCCTCGACCAAAGGAATCCTCATTGAATCTCCTAAAGAGGGCCTTCAGCAAACATCGGACTCGTAAGTGAATTTCCTAAGGAGCGCCTCATCTTCCAACTGACATCTCTATAGCCTCCTCAGGGGCGCCTCCTCCAAAGATCCAGGTCTTCACTGAACCCCCTCCGGAGTGCCTGCATCAAACACCTAACTCCTCATTGAATCTCTTAAGGGGGGCCTCCTCTTCATCTGACTCCTCCATAGCCTCCTCAGCAGTGCCTCCTCCAACCATCTAGCTCCTCACCGAAATCCTCACGTGCGCCTCCCACAAACATCTGACTCCTCATTGAATGTACTAAGGAGCGATTACTCCTCCATCTGTCTCCAGAGCGCCTCCTCGAGCCATCCCATTGCTCAGTAAATACCATAAAGAGCACATCCTCATCAATCTGAGTCCTCTATATCCTTCTAAGGAGCGCCTCCTCCGACCGTCCGAATCCTCAGCGAATCACCTAAGGAGCGCATGCAGCAAACATCTGACTCGTAAGTGAATCTCCTAAGGAGCGCCTCATCATCCAACTGACATCTCTAAAGCCTCCTCAGGGGCGCCTCCTCAAAAGATCCAGGAATTCACTGAACCCCCTCAGGAGTGCCACCATCAAACATCCGAATCTTCATTCAATCTCCTAAGGGGCGCCTCATCTTCATCTGACTCCACTATAGCCTCCTCAGGGGTGCCTCCTCCATCCATCCAGCTCCTCCGCAAACCTGCACAGGACCACCTCCGCGAAACATTACTCTTCTCAGTCAATCTACTAAGGAGCGATTCCTCCTCTATCTACCTCCTCTATAGCCTTTTCAGGAGCGCATCCTCCAACCATCAGATTGCTCAATAAATTTCCTAAGGCGCACCTCCTCATCCCTCTGAGACCTGTATAGCCACCTCAGGATCGCCTCCTCTGACCATCCGAATCCTCATTGAATCTCCAAAGGGGCGCCTCATCTTCATCTGACTCCTCTATAGCCTCCTCAGGGGTGCCTCCTCCATCCATCCAGCTCCTCTGCGAACCTGCACAGGAGCACCTCCACGAAACATTCGTCTTCTCAGTCAATCTACAAAGGAGCGATTACTCCTCCATCTACCTCCTCTACAGCCTACTCAGGAGCGCATCCTCCAACCATCAGATTGCTCAGTAAATTTCCTAAGGCGCACCTCCTCATCCCTCTGAGACCTCTATAGCCTCCTCAGGATCGCCTCCTCGACCAAAGGAATCCTCATTGAATCTCCTAAAGAGGGCCTTCAGCAAACATCGGACTCGTAAGTGAATCTCCTAAGGAGCGCCTCATCTTCCAACTGACATCTCTATAGCCTCCTCAGGGGCGCCTCCTCCAAAGATCCAGGTCTTCACTGAACCCCCTCCGGAGTGCCTGCATCAAACACCTAACTCCTCATTGAATCTCTTAAGGGGGGCCTCCTCTTCATCTGACTCCTCCATAGCCTCCTCAGCAGTGCCTCCTCCAACCATCTAGCTCCTCACCGAAATCCTCACGTGCGCCTCCCACAAACATCTGACTCCTCATTGAATGTACTAAGGAGCGATTACTCCTCCATCTGTCTCCAGAGCGCCTCCTCGAGCCATCCCATTGCTCAGTAAATACCATAAAGAGCACATCCTCATCAATCTGAGTCCTCTATATCCTTCTAAGGAGCGCCTCCTCCGACCGTCCGAATCCTCAGCGAATCACCTAAGGAGCGCATGCAGCAAACATCTGACTCGTAAGTGAATCTCCTAAGGAGCGCCTCATCATCCAACTGACATCTCTAAAGCCTCCTCAGGGGCGCCTCCTCAAAAGATCCAGGAATTCACTGAACCCCCTCAGGAGTGCCACCATCAAACATCCGAATCTTCATTCAATCTCCTAAGGGGCGCCTCATCTTCATCTGACTCCTCTATAGCCTCCTCAGGGGTGCCTCCTCCATCCATCCAGCTCCTCCGCAAACCTGCACAGGACCACCTCCGCGAAACATTACTCTTCTCAGTCAATGTACTAAGTAGCGATTCCTCCTCCATCTACCTCCTCTATAGCCTATTCAGGAGCGCATCCTCCAACCATCAGATTGCTCAGTAAATTTCCTAAGGCGCACCTCCTTATCACTCTGAGACCTGTATAGCCTCCTCAGGATCGCCTCCTCTGACCATCCGAATCCTCATTGAATCTCCAAAGGGGCGCCTCATCTTCATCTGACTCCTCTATAGCCTCCTCAGGGGTGCCTCCTCCATCCATCCAGCTCCTCCGCAAACCTGCACAGGAGCACCTCCGCGAAACATTCGTCTTCTCAGTCAATCTACTAAGGAGCGATTCCTCCTCCATCTACCTCCTCTATAGCCTACTCAGGAGCGCATCCTCCAACCATCAGATTGCTCAGTAAATTTCCTAAGGCGCACCTCCTCATCCCTCTGAGACCTGTATAGCCTCCTCAGGATCGCCTCCTCTGACCATCCGAATCCTCATTGAATCTCCAAAGGGCGCCTCATCTTCATCTGACTCCTCTATAGCCTCCTCAGGGGTGCCTCCTCCATCTATCCAGCTCCTCTGCGAACCTGCACAGGAGCACCTCCACGAAACATTCGTCTTCTCAGTCAATCTACAAAGGAGCGATTACTCCTCCATCTACCTCCTCTACAGCCTACTCAGGAGCGCATCCTCCAACCATCAGATTGCTCAGTAAATTTCCTAAGGCGCACCTCCTCATCCCTCTGAGACCTCTATAGCCTCCTCAGGATCGCCTCCTCGACCAAAGGAATCCTCATTGAATCTCCTAAAGAGGGCCTTCAGCAAACATCGGACTCGTAAGTGAATCTCCTAAGGAGCGCCTCATCTTCCAACTGACATCTCTATAGCCTCCTCAGGGGCGCCTCCTCCAAAGATCCAGGTCTTCACTGAACCCCCTCAGGAGTGCCTGCATCAAACACCCAACTCCTCATTGAATCTCTTAAGGGGGGCCTCCTCTTCATCTGACTCCTCCATAGCCTCCTCAGCAGTGCCTCCTCCAACCATCTAGCTCCTCACCGAAATCCTCACGTGCGCCTCCCACAAACATCTGACTCCTCATTGAATGTACTAAGGAGCGATTACTCCTCCATCTGTCTCCAGAGCGCCTCCTCGAGCCATCCCATTGCTCAGTAAATACCATAAAGAGCATATCCTCATCAATCTGAGTCCTCTATATCCTTCTAAGGAGCGCCTCCTCCGACCGTCCGAATCCTCAGCGAATCAGCTACGGAGCGCATGCAGCAAACATCTGACTCGTAAGTGAATCTCCTAAGAAGCGCCTCATCATCCAACTGACATCTCTATAGCCTCCTCAGGGGCGCCTCCTCAAAAGATCCAGGAATTCACTGAACCCCCTCAGGAGTGCCACCATCAAACATCCGAATCTTCATTCAATCTCCTAAGGGGCGCCTCATCTTCATCTGACTCCTCTATAGCCTCCTCAGGGGTGCCTCCTCCATCCATCCAGCTCCTCCGCAAACCTGCACAGGACCACCTCCGCGAAATATTACTCTTCTCAGTCAATGTACTAAGGAGCGATTCCTCCTCCATCTACCTCCTCTATAGCCTATTCAGGAGCGCATCCTCCAACCATCAGATTGCTCAGTAAATTTCCTAAGGCGCACCTCCTCATCCCTCTGAGACCTGTATAGCCTCCTCAGGATCGCCTCCTCTGACCATCCGAATCCTCATTGAATCTCCAAAGGGGCGCCTCATCTTCATCTGACTCCTCTATAGCCTCCTCAGGGGTGCCTCCTCCATCCATCCAGCTCCTCTGCGAACCTGCACAGGAGCACCTCCACGAAACATTCGTCTTCTCAGTCAATCTACAAAGGAGCGATTACTCCTCCATCTACCTCCTCTACAGCCTACTCAGGAGCGCATCCTCCAACCATCAGATTGCTCAGTAAATTTCCTAAGGCGCACCTCCTCATCCCTCTGAGACCTCTATAGCCTCCTCAGGATCGCCTCCTCGACCAAAGGAATCCTCATTGAATCTCCTAAAGAGGGCCTTCAGCAAACATCGGACTCGTAAGTGAATCTCCTAAGGAGCGCCTCATCTTCCAACTGACATCTCTATAGCCTCCTCAGGGGCGCCTCCTCCAAAGATCCAGGTCTTCACTGAACCCCCTCCGGAGTGCCTGCATCAAACACCTAACTCCTCATTGAATCTCTTAAGGGGGGCCTCCTCTTCATCTGACTCCTCCATAGCCTCCTCAGCAGTGCCTCCTCCAACCATCTAGCTCCTCACCGAAATCCTCACGTGCGCCTCCCACAAACATCTGACTCCTCATTGAATGTACTAAGGAGCGATTACTCCTCCATCTGTCTCCAGAGCGCCTCCTCGAGCCATCCCATTGCTCAGTAAATACCATAAAGAGCACATCCTCCTCAATCTGAGTCCTCTATATCCTTCTAAGGAGCGCCTCCTCCGACCGTCCGAATCCTCAGCGAATCACCTAAGGAGCGCATGCAGGAAACATCTGACTCGTAAGTGAATCTCCTAAGGAGCGCCTCATCATCCAACTGACATCTCTATAGCCTCCTCAGGGGCGCCTCCTCAAAAGATCCAGGAATTCACTGAACCCCCTCAGGAGTGCCACCATCAAACATCCGAATCTTCATTCAATCTCCTAAGGGGCGCCTCATCTTCATCTGACTCCTCTATAGCCTCCTCAGGGGTGCCTCCTCCATCCATCCAGCTCCTCCGCAAACCTGCACATGACCACCTCCGCGAAACATTCGTCTTCTCAGTCAATCTACTAAGGAGCGATTCCTCCTCCATCTACCTCCTCTATAGCCTACTCAGGAGCGAATCCTCCAACCATCAGATTGCTCAGTAAATTTCCTAAGGCGCACCTCCTCATCCCTCTGAGACCTGTATAGCCTCCTCAGGATCGCCTCCTCTGACCATCCGAATCCTCATTGAATCTCCAAAGGGGCGCCTCATCTTCATCTGACTCCTCTATAGCCTCCTCAGGGGTGCCTCCTCCATCCATCCAGCTCCTCTGCGAACCTGCACAGGAGCACCTCCACGAAACATTCGTCTTCTCAGTCAATCTACAAAGGAGCGATTACTCCTCCATCTACCTCCTCTACAGCCTACTCAGGAGCGCATCCTCCAACCATCAGACTGCTCAGTAAATTTCCTAAGGCGCACCTCCTCATCCCTCTGAGACCTCTATAGCCTCCTCAGGATTGCCTCCTCGACCAAAGGAATCCTCATTGTATCTCCTAAAGAGGGCCTTCAGCAAACATCGGACTCGTAAGTGAATCTCCTAAGGAGCGCCTCATCTTCCAACTGACATCTCTATAGCCTCCTCAGGGGCGCCTCCTCCAAAGATCCAGGTCTTCACTGAACCCCCTCAGGAGTGCCTGCATCAAACACCCAACTCCTCATTGAATCTCTTAAGGGGGGCCTCCTCTTCATCTGACTCCTCCATAGCCTCCTCAGCAGTGCCTCCTCCAACCATCTAGCTCCTCACCGAAATCCTCACGTGCGTCTCCCACAAACATCTGACTCCTCATTGAATGTACTAAGGAGCGATTACTCCTCCATCTGTCTCCAGAGCGCCTACTCGAGCCATCCCATTGCTCAGTAAATACCATAAGAGCACATCCTCATCAATCTGAGTCCTCTATATCCTTCTAAGGTGCGCCTCCTCCGACCGTCCGAATCCTCAGCGAATCACCTAAGGAGCGCATGCAGCAAACATCTGACTCGTAAGTGAATCTCCTAAGGAGCGCCTCATCATCCAACTGACATCTCTATAGCCTCCTCAGGGGCGCCTCCTCAAAAGATCCAGGAATTCACTGAACCCCCTCAGGAGTGCCACCATCAAACATCCGAATCTTCATTCAATCTCCTAAGGGGCGCCTCATCTTCATCTGACTCCTCTATAGCCTCCTCAGGGGTGCCTCCTCCATCCATCCAGCTCCTCCGCAAACCTGCACAGGACCACCTCCGCGAAACATTCGTCTTCTCAGTCAATCTACTAAGGAGCGATTCCTCCTCCATCTACCTCCTCTATAGCCTACTCAGGAGCGCATCCTCCAACCATCAGATTGCTCAGTAAATTTCCTAAGGCGCACCTCCTCATCCCTCTGAGACCTCTATAGCCTCCTCAGGATCGCCTCCTCTGACCATCCGAATACTCATTGAATCTCCAAAGGGGCGCCTCATCTTCATCTGACTCCTCTATAGCCTCCTCAGGGGTGCCTCCTCCATCCATCCAGCTCCTCTGCGAACCTGCACAGGAGCACCTCCACGAAACATTCGTCTTCTCAGTCAATCTACAAAGGAGCGATTACTCCTCCATCTACCTCCTCTACAGCCTACTCAGGAGCGCATCCTCCAACGATCAGATCGCTCAGTAAATTTCCTAAGGCGCACCTCCTCATCCCTCTGAGACCTCTATAGCCTCCTCAGGATCGCCTCCTCGACCAAAGGAATCCTCATTGAATCTCCTAAAGAGGGCCTTCAGCAAACATCGGACTCGTAAGTGAATCTCCTAAGGAGCGCCTCATCTTCCAACTGACATCTCTATAGCCTCCTCAGGGGCGCCTCCTCCAAAGATCCAGGTCTTCACTGAACCCCCTCAGGAGTGCCCGCATCAAACACCTAACTCCTCATTGAATCTCTTAAGGGGGGCCTCCTCTTCATCTGACTCCTCCATAGCCTCCTCAGCAGTGCCTCCTCCAACCATCTAGCTCCTCACCGAAATCCTCACGTGCGCCTCCCACAAACATCTGACTCCTCATTGAATGTACTAAGGAGCGATTACTCCTCCATCTGTCTCCAGAGCGCCTCCTCGAGCCATCCCATTGCTCAGTAAATACCATAAAGAGCACATCCTCATCAATCTGAGTCCTCTATATCCTTCTAAGGAGCGCCTCCTCCAACCGTCCGAATCCTCATTGAATCACCTAAGGAGCGCATGCAGCAAACATCTGACTCTTAAGTGAATCTCCTAAGGAGCGCCTCATCATCCAACTGACATCTCTATAGCCTCCTCAGGGGCGCCTCCTCATAAGATCCAGGAATTCACTGAACCCCCTGAGGAGTGCCACCATCAAACATCCGAATCTTCATTCAATCTCCTAAGGGGAGCCTCATCTTCATCTGAGTCCTCTATAGCCTCCTCAGGGGTGCCTCCTCCATCCACCCAGCTCCTCTGCGAACCTGCACAGGAGCACCTCCACGAAACATTCGTCTTCTCAGTCAATCTACTAAGGAGCGATTCCTCCTCCATCTACCTCCTCTATAGCCTACTCAGGAGCGCCTCCTCCAACCATCAGATTGCTCAGTAAATTTCCTAAGGCGCACCTCCTCATCCCTCTGAGACCTCTATAGCCTCCTCAGGATCGCCTCCTCTCACCATCCGAATCCTCATTGAATCTCCAAAGGGGCGCCTCATCTTCATCTGACTCCTCTATAGCCTCCTCAGGGGTGCCTCCTCCATCCATCCAGCTCCTCTGCGAACCTGCACAGGAGCACCTCCACGAAACATTCGTCTTCTCAGTCAATCTACAAAGGAGCGATTACTCCTCCATCTACCTCCTCTACAGCCTACTCAGGAGCGCATCCTCCAACCATCAGATTGCTCAGTAAATTTCCTAAGGCGCACCTCCTCATCCCTCTGAGACCTCTATACCCTCCTCAGGATCGCCTCCTCGACCAAAGGAATCCTCATTGAATCTCCTAAAGAGGGCCTTCAGCAAACATCGGACTCGTACGTGAATCTCCTAAGGAGCGCCTCATCTTCCAACTGACATCTCTATAGCCTCCTCAGGGGCGCCTCCTCCAAAGATCCAGGTCTTCACTGAACCCCCTCAGGAGTGCCTGCATCAAACACCCAACTCCTCATTGAATCTCTTAAGGGGGGCCTCCTCTTCATCTGACTCCTCCATAGCCTCCTCAGCAGTGCCTCCTCCAACCATCTAGCTCCTCACCGAAATCCTCACGTGCGCCTCCCACAAACATCTGACTCCTCATTGATTGTACTAAGGAGCGATTACTCCTCCATCTGTCTCCAGAGCGCCTCCTCGAGCCATCCCATTGCTCAGTAAATACTATAAAGAGCACATCCTCATCAATCTGAGTCCTCTATATCCTTCTAAGAAGCGCCTCCTCCGACCGTCCGAATCCTCAGCGAATCACCTAAGGAGCGCATGCAGCAAACATCTGACTCGTAAGTGAATCTCCTAAGGAGCGCCTCATCATCCAACTGACATCTCTATAGCCTCCTCAGGGGCGCCTCCTCATAAGATCCAGGAATTCACTGAACCCCCTGAGGAGTGCCACCATCAAACATCCGAATCTTCATTCAATCTCCTAAGGGGAGCCTCATCTTCATCTGAGTCCTCTATAGCCTCCTCAGGGGTGCCTCCTCCATCCATCCAGCTCCTCTGCGAACCTGCACAGGAGCACCTCCGCGAAACATTCGTCTTCTCAGTCAATCTACTAAGGAGCGATTCCTCCTCCATCTACCTCCTCTATAGCCTACTCAGGAGCGCCTCCTCCAACCATCAGATTGCTCAGTAAATTTCCTAAGGCGCACCTCCTCATCCCTCTGAGACCTCTATAGCCTCCTCAGGATCGCCTCCTCGACCAAAGGAGTCCTCATGGAATCTCCTAAGGAGCGCCTTCAGCAAACATCGGACTCGTAAGTGAATCTCCTAAGGAGCGCCTCGTCATCCAACTGACATCTCTATAGCTTCCTCAGCAGAGCCTCATCGTACCATCCATCTACTCAGTGACGCTGCTCGGAGCGCCTTCTCCATCAATTCGACTCCTCTTTTTTTTTTTGGTGTGATTTTCAATTTATTATTTGTGAAATCTTAAATTCCAATAAATAAATATATTTGATGAATTACTTCAAAATTCTCTTAGTCTTTTTTTCGCATTTATGTTCCAGAATATGTAGGCTCGAGTGATAGCATAGTGGGTGGTACATTTGCCTTACATGCAGCCAACCCAACTTCAATCACCAGCGTCCTATGGTTCCCCACCCATCACCAGTGGGGATTTCGAGCACAGAGCCAGAAGAAACCCTGTGGATTTCTGGGTGTGGCCTAAAAACAAAAACAAAAAAAAAAAAGACTATATTTCAGAACAATTTGGAGATCGTAATGGTAAAGATCTTATGGCTATCCAAAACATACCGTATGTCTTTTATTTTCTGGTTGGTAATCACTTTTTAGTTATGTAACTTACTATGAATATGAACTCAAATCTAATAAGCACTTTTGAATGTCCTCTGATCAGATATCTTCCTACTTCTTTGACCTCATTCATCGATCTTTCCTTAACCATAGTTATCCTTTCTCTGAACTTTAAAACATTTATTTGTTTATTTATTGCCTTTTTTGGGTGACATCCAGTGATACTCAGGGGTTACTTCTGGCTCAGCACTCAGGAATCACTCCTGGCATTGCTTGGGAACCAAAATCGGATGCCAGGGATCGAACCCAGGTCGACTGTATGCAAGGCAAATGCCCCACTCACTGTTCTATCACTCCAGACCTTAAAATATTTTGTTCATCATAAAATGTCCTTTTTATTAGTTCTCATTTTTGCCTGAAAAGTTTTTTTCCCCTCTAACTTTATTCATTGTTGATTCATATCATTAGATCTCAACTTGATTGACATTATTTTCGTTTTGTTGGTGGAGGGTGGAGGTGGTATTGCTTTTCTCCCTCAGAGCTACCAGGGAATCTTGTGATGGTGCTCAGGAAACTATGCAGAACTGGGAAAAAAAGCCGACTGTTCAGGGAATCTCCTAAGATGAGCCTAATAATCCATTAAAGTCCTCGATAGCCTCCTCAGTAGCGCCTGGTCCTACCATCAAACACCTCAGTGAATCTCCTTAGGAGTGCCTCCACCAAACATCAGACCTAACAGTGAATCTCCTAAGGAGGGCCTCCTCTTCATCTGACTCCTCAATAGCCTCCTCAGGAGGGCCTCCAAAAACGATGCGAGTGCTCAGTGAATCTCCTAAGGAGCGCCTCATCATCCAACTGACATCTCTACAGCCTCCTCAGGGGCGCCCCCTCAAAAGATCCAGGACTTCAGTGAACCCCCTCAGGAGTGCCGCCATCAAACATCCGAATGGTCATTGAATCTCCTATGGGGCGCCTCATCTTGATCTGACTCCTCTATATCCTCCTCAGGAGTGCCTCCTAATACCATGCAGCTCCTCAACGAACCTCCACAGGAGAACCTCCACCAAAAATTCTTCTCCTCAGTGAATATACTAAGGAGCGATTCCTCCTCCATCTACCTCCTCTATAGCCTACTCAGGAGTGCATCCTCCAACCATCAGATTGCTCAGTAAATTTCCTAAGGCGCACCTCCTCATCCCTCTGAGACCTCTATAGCCTCCTCAGGATCGCCTCCTCGACCAAAGGAATCCTCATTGAATCTCCTAAGGAGTACCTTCAGCAAACATCGGACTCGTAAGTGAATCTCCTATGGAGCGCCTCATCATCCAACTGACATCTCTATAGCCTCCTCAGGCGCGCCTCCTCCAAAGATCAAGGTCTTCACTGAACCCCCTCAGGAGTGCCTGCATCAAACACCCAATTCCTCATTGAATCTCCTAAGGGGGGCCTCCTCTTCATATGACTCCTCCATAGCCTCCTCAGTAGTGCCTCCTCCAACCATCTAGCTCCTCACCGAAATCCTCACGTGCGCCTCCCACAAACATCTGACTCCTCAATGAATGTACTAAGGAGCGATTACTCCTCCATCTGTCTCCAGAGCGCCTCCTCGAGCCATCCGATTGCGCAGTAAATACCATAAAGAGCACATCCTCATCAATCTGAGTCCTCTATATCCTTCTAAGGAGCGCCTCCTCCGACCGTCCGAATCCTCATTGAATCACCTAAGTAACGCATGCAGTAAACATCTGACTGGTAAGTGATTCTCATAAGGAGCGCCTCATCATCCAACTGACATCTCTATAGCCTCCTCAGGGGCGCCTCCTCAAAAGATCCAGGAATTCACTGAACCCCCTGAGGAGTGCCACCATCAAACATCCGAATCTTCATTCAATCTCCTAAGGGGCGCCTCATCTTCATCTGACTCCTCTATAGCCTCCTCAGGGGTGCCTCCTCCATCCATTCAGCTCCTCTGCGAACCTGCACAGGAGCACCTCCGCGAAACATTCGTCTTCTCAGTCAATCTACTAAGGAGCGATTCCTCCTCCATCTACCTCCTCTATAGTCTACTCAGGAGCGCATCCTCCAACCATCAGATTGCTCAGTAAATTTCCTAAGGCGCACCTCCTCATCCCTCTGACACCTGTGTAGCCTCCTCAGGATCGCCTCCTCTGACCATCCGAATCCTCATTGAATCTCCAAAGGGGCGCCTCATCTTCATCTGACTCCTCTATAGCCTCATCAGGGGTGCCTCCTCCATCCATCCAGCTCCTCCGCAAACCTGCACAGGACCACCTCCGCGAAACATTCGTCTTCTCAGTCAATCTACTAAGGAGCGATTCCTCCTCCATCTACCTCCTCTATAGCCTACTCAGGAGCGCATCCTCCCACCATCAGATTGCTCAGTAAATTTCCTAAGGCGCACCTCCTCATCCCTCTGAGACCTGTGTAGCCTCCTCAGGATCGCCTCCTCTGACCATCCGAATCCTCATTGAATCTCCAAAGGGGCGCCTCATCTTCATCTGACTCCTCTATAGCCTCCTCAGGGGTGCCTCCTCCATCCATCCAGCTCCTCTGCGAACCTGCACAGGAGCACCTCCACGAAACATTCGTCTTCTCAGTCAATCTACAAAGGAGCGATTACTCCTCCATCTACCTCCTCTACAGCCTACTCAGGAGCGCATCCTCCAACCATCAGATTGCTCAGTAAATTTCCTAAGGCGCACCTCCTCATCCCTCTGAGACCTCTATAGCCTCCTCAGGATCGCCTCCTCTCACCATACGAATCCTCACTGAATCTCCAAAGGGGCGCCTCATCTTCATCTGACTCCTCTATAGCCTCCTCAGGGGTGCCTCCTCCATCCATCCAGCTCCTCCGCAAACCTGCACAGGACCACCTCCGCGAAACATTCGTCTTCTCAGTCAATCTACTAAGGAGCGATTCCTCCTCCATCTACCTCCTCTATAGCCTATTCAGGAGCGCATCCTCCAACCATCAGATTGCTCAGTAAATTTCCTAAGGCGCACCTCCTCATCCCTCTGAGACCTCTATAGCCTCCTCAGGATCGCCTCCTCTGACCATCCGAATCCTCAATGAATCTCCAAAGGGGCGCCTCATCTTCATCTGACTCCTCTATAGCCTCCTCAGGGGTGCCTCCTCCATCCATCCAGCTCCTCTGCGAACCTGCACAGGAGCACCTCCACGAAACATTCGTCTTCTCAGTCAATCTACAAAGGAGCGATTACTCCTCCATCTACCTCCTCTACAGCCTACTCAGGAGCGCATCCTCCAACCATCAGATTGCTCAGTAAATTTCCTAAGGCGCACCTCCTCATCCCTCTGAGACCTCTATAGCCTCCTCAGGATCGCCTCCTCGACCAAAGGAATCCTCATTGAATCTCCTAAAGAGGGCCTTCAGCAAACATCGGACTCGTAAGTGAATCTCCTAAGGAGCGCCTCATCTTCCAACTGACATCTCTATAGCCTCCTCAGGGGCGCCTCCTCCAAAGATCCAGGTCTTCACTGAATCCCCTCAGAGTGCCTGCATCAAACACCTAACTCCTCATTGAATCTCTTAAGGGGGGCCTCCCCTTCATCTGACTCCTCCAAAGCCTCCTCAGCAGTGCCTCCTCCAACCATCTAGCTCCTCACCGAAATCCTCACGTGCGCCTCCCACAAACATCTGACTCCTCATTGAATGTACTAAGGAGCGATTACTCCTCCATCTGTCTCCAGAGCGCCTCCTCGAGCCATCCCATTGCTCAGTAAATACCATAAAGAGCACATCCTCATCACTCTGAGTCCTCTATATCCTTCTAAGGAGCGCCTCCTCCGACCGTCCGAATCCTCAGCGAATCACCTAAGGAGCGCATGCAGCAAACATCTGACTCGTAAGTGAATCTCCTAAGGAGCGCCTCATCATCCAACTGACATCTCTATAGCCTCCTCAGGGGCGCCTCCTCAAAAGATCCAGGAATTCACTGAACCCCCTCAGGAGTGCCACCATCAAACATCCGAATCTTCATTCAATCTCCTAAGGGGCGCCTCATCTTCATCTGACTCCTCTATAGCCTCCTCAGGGGTGCCTCCTCCATCCATCCAGCTCCTCCGCAAACCTGCACAGGACCACCTCCGCGAAACATTCGTCTTCTCAGTCAATCTACTAAGGAGCGATTCCTCCTCCATCTACCTCCTCTATAGCCTGCTCAGGAGCGCATCCTCCAACCATCAGATTGCTCAGTAAATTTCCTAAGGCGCACCTCCTCATCCCTCTGAGACCTCTATAGCCTCCTCAGGATCGCCTCCTCTGACCATCCGAATCCTCAATGAATCTCCAAAGGGGCGCCTCATCTTCATCTGACTCCTCTATAGCCTCCTCAGGGGTGCCTCCTCCATCCATCCAGCTCCTCTGCGAACCTGCACAGGAGCACCTCCACGAAACATTCGTCTTCTCAGTCAATCTACAAAGGAGCGATTACTCCTCCATCTACCTCCTCTACAGCCTACTCAGGAGCGCATCCTCCAACCATCAGATTGCTCAGTAAATTTCCTAAGGCGCACCTCCTCATCCCTCTGAGACCTCTATAGCCTCCTCAGGATCGCCTCCTCGACCAAAGGAATCCTCATTGAATCTCCTAAAGAGGGCCTTCAGCAAACATCGGACTCGTAAGTGAATCTCCTAAGGAGCGCCTCATCTTCCAACTGACATCTCTATAGCCTCCTCAGGGGCGCCTCCTCCAAAGATCCAGGTCTTCACTGAACCCCCTCAGGAGTGCCTGCATCAAACACCTAACTCCTCATTGAATCTCTTAAGGGGGGCCTCCTCTTCATCTGACTCCTCCAAAGCCTCCTCAGCAGTGCCTCCTCCAACCATCTAGCTCCTCACCGAAATCCTCACGTGCGCCTCCCACAAACATCTGACTCCTCATTGAATGTACTAAGGAGCGATTACTCCTCCATCTGTCTCCAGAGCGCCTCCTCGAGCCATCCCATTGCTCAGTAAATACCATAAAGAGCACATCCTCATCAATCTGAGTCCTCTATATTCTTCTAAGGAGCGCCTACTCCGACCGTCCGAATCGTCAGCGAATCACCTAAGGAGCGCATGCAGCAAACATCTGACTCGTAAGTGAATCTCCTAAGGAGCGCCTCATCATCCAACTGACATCTCTATAGCCTCCTCAGGGGCGCCTCCTCAAAAGATCCAGGAATTCACTGAACCCCCTCAGGAGTGCCACCATCAAACATCCGAATCTTCATTCAATCTCCTAAGGGGCGCCTCATCTTCATCTGACTCCTCTATAGCCTCCTCAGGGGTGCCTCCTCCATCCATCCAGCTCCTCCGCAAACCTGCACAGGACCACCTCCGCGAAACATTCGTCTTCTCAGTCAATCTACTAAGGAGCGATTCCTCCTCCATCTACCTCCTCTATAGCCTGCTCAGGAGCGCATCCTCCAACCATCAGATTGCTCAGTAAATTTCCTAAGGCGCACCTCCTCATCCCTCTGAGACCTCTATAGCCTCCTCAGGATCGCCTCCTCTGACCATCCGAATCCTCATTGAATCTCCAAAGGGGCGCCTCATCTTCATCTGACTCCTCTATAGCCTCCTCAGGGGTGCCTCCTCCATCCATCCAGCTCCTCTGCGAACCTGCACAGGAGCACCTCCACGAAACATTCGTCTTCTCAGTCAATCTACAAAGGAGCGATTACTCCTCCATCTACCTCCTCTACAGCCTACTCAGGAGCGCATCCTCCAACCATCAGATTGCTCAGTAAATTTCCTAAGGCGCACCTCCTCATCCCTCTGAGACCTCTATAGCCTCCTCAGGATCGCCTCCTCGACCAAAGGAATCCTCATTGAATCTCCTAAAGAGGGCCTTCAGCAAACATCGGACTCGTAAGTGAATCTCCTAAGGAGCGCCTCATCTTCCAACTGACATCTCTATAGCCTCCTCAGGGGCGCCTCCTCCAAAGATCCAGGTCTTCACTGAACCCCCTCCGGAGTGCCTGCATCAAACACCTAACTCCTCATTGAATCTCTTAAGGGGGGCCTCCTCTTCATCTGACTCCTCCATAGCCTCCTCAGTAGTGCCTCCTCCTACCATCTAGCTCCTCACCGAAATCCTCACTTGCGCCTCCCACAAACATCTGACTCCTCAATGAATGTACTAAGGAGCGATTACTCCTCCATCTGTCTCCAGAGCGCCTCCTCGAGCCATCCGATTGCGCAGTAAATACCATAAAGAGCACATCCTCATCAATCTGAGTCCTCTATATCCTTCTAAGGAGCGCCTCCTCCGACCGTCCGAATCCTCATTGAATCACCTAAGTAACGCATGCAGTAAACATCTGACTGGTAAGTGATTCTCATAAGGAGCGCCTCATCATCCAACTGACATCTCTATAGCCTCCTCAGGGGCGCCTCCTCAAAAGATCCAGGAATTCACTGAACCCCCTGAGGAGTGCCACCATCAAACATCCGAATCTTCATTCAATCTCCTAAGGGGCGCCTCATCTTCATCTGACTCCTCTATAGCCTCCTCAGGGGTGCCTCCTCCATCCATTCAGCTCCTCTGCGAACCTGCACAGGAGCACCTCCGCGAAACATTCGTCTTCTCAGTCAATCTACTAAGGAGCGATTCCTCCTCCATCTACCTCCTCTATAGCCTACTCAGGAGCGCATCCTCCAACCATCAGATTGCTCAGTAAATTTCCTAAGGCGCACCTCCTCATCCCTCTGAGACCTGTGTAGCCTCCTCAGGATCGCCTCCTCTGACCATCCGAATCCTCATTGAATCTCCAAAGGGGCGCCTCATCTTCATGTGACTCCTCTATAGCCTCATCAGGGGTGCCTCCTCCATCCATCCAGCTCCTCCGCAAACCTGCACAGGACCACCTCCGCGAAACATTCGTCTTCTCAGTCAATCTACTAAGGAGCGATTCCTCCTCCATCTACCTCCTCTATAGCCTACTCAGGAGCGCATCCTCCAACCATCAGATTGCTCAGTAAATTTCCTAAGGCGCACCTCCTCATCCCTCTGAGACCTGTGTAGCCTCCTCAGGATCGCCTCCTCTGACCATCCGAATCCTCATTGAATCTCCAAAGGGGCGCCTCATCTTCATCTGACTCCTCTATAGCCTCCTCAGGGGTGCCTCCTCCATCCATCCAGCTCCTCTGCGAACCTGCACAGGAGCACCTCCACGAAACATTCGTCTTCTCAGTCAATCTACAAAGGAGCGATTACTCCTCCATCTACCTCCTCTACAGCCTACTCAGGAGCGCATCCTCCAACCATCAGATTGCTCAGTAAATTTCCTAAGGCGCACCTCCGCATCCCTCTGAGACCTCTATAGCCTCCTCAGGATCGCCTCCTCTCACCATCCGAATCCTCACTGAATCTCCAAAGGGGCGCCTCATCTTCATCTGACTCCTCTATAGCCTCCTCAGGGGTGCCTCCTCCATCCATCCAGCTCCTCCGCAAACCTGCACAGGACCACCTCCGCGAAACATTCGTCTTCTCAGTCAATCTACTAAGGAGCGATTCCTCCTCCATCTACCTCCTCTATAGCCTATTCAGGAGCGCATCCTCCAACCATCAGATTGCTCAGTAAATTTCCTAAGGCGCACCTCCTCATCCCTCTGAGACCTCTATAGCCTCCTCAGGATCGCCTCCTCGACCAAAGGAATCCTCATTGAATCTCCTAAAGAGGGCCTTCAGCAAACATCGGACTCGTAAGTGAATCTCCTAAGGAGCGCCTCATCTTCCAACTGACATCTCTATAGCCTCCTCAGGGGCGCCTCCTCCAAAGATCCAGGTCTTCACTGAACCCCCTCCGGAGTGCCTGCATCAAACACCTAACTCCTCATTGAATCTCTTAAGGGGGGCCTCCTCTTCATCTGACTCCTCCATAGCCTCCTCAGTAGTGCCTCCTCCTACCATCTAGCTCCTCACCGAAATCCTCACTTGCGCCTCCCACAAACATCTGACTCCTCAATGAATGTACTAAGGAGCGATTACTCCTCCATCTGTCTCCAGAGCGCCTCCTCGAGCCATCCGATTGCGCAGTAAATACCATAAAGAGCACATCCTCATCAATCTGAGTCCTCTATATCCTTCTAAGGAGCGCCTCCTCCGACCGTCCGAATCCTCATTGAATCACCTAAGTAACGCATGCAGTAAACATCTGACTGGTAAGTGATTCTCATAAGGAGCGCCTCATCATCCAACTGACATCTCTATAGCCTCCTCAGGGGCGCCTCCTCAAAAGATCCAGGAATTCACTGAACCCCCTGAGGAGTGCCACCATCAAACATCCGAATCTTCATTCAATCTCCTAAGGGGCGCCTCATCTTCATCTGACTCCTCTATAGCCTCCTCAGGGGTGCCTCCTCCATCCATTCAGCTCCTCTGCGAACCTGCACAGGAGCACCTCCGCGAAACATTCGTCTTCTCAGTCAATCTACTAAGGAGCGATTCCTCCTCCATCTACCTCCTCTATAGCCTACTCAGGAGCGCATCCTCCAACCATCAGATTGCTCAGTAAATTTCCTAAGGCGCACCTCCTCATCCCTCTGACACCTGTGTAGCCTCCTCAGGATCGCCTCCTCTGACCATCCGAATCCTCATTGAATCTCCAAAGGGGCGCCTCATCTTCATCTGACTCCTCTATAGCCTCATCAGGGGTGCCTCCTCCATCCATCCAGCTCCTCCGCAAACCTGCACAGGACCACCTCCGCGAAACATTCGTCTTCTCAGTCAATCTACTAAGGAGCGATTCCTCCTCCATCTACCTCCTCTATAGCCTACTCAGGAGCGCATCCTCCCACCATCAGATTGCTCAGTAAATTTCCTAAGGCGCACCTCCTCATCCCTCTGAGACCTGTGTAGCCTCCTCAGGATCGCCTCCTCTGACCATCCGAATCCTCATTGAATCTCCAAAGGGGCGCCTCATCTTCATCTGACTCCTCTATAGCCTCCTCAGGGGTGCCTCCTCCATCCATCCAGCTCCTCTGCGAACCTGCACAGGAGCACCTCCACGAAACATTCGTCTTCTCAGTCAATCTACAAAGGAGCGATTACTCCTCCATCTACCTCCTCTACAGCCTACTCAGGAGCGCATACTCCAACCATCAGATTGCTCAGTAAATTTCCTAAGGCGCACCTCCTCATCCCTCTGAGACCTCTATAGCCTCCTCAGGATCGCCTCCTCGACCAAAGGAATCCTCATTGAATCTCCTAAAGAGGGCCTTCAGCAAACATCGGACTCGTAAGTGAATCTCCTAAGGAGCGCCTCATCTTCCAACTGACATCTCTATAGCCTCCTCAGGGGCGCCTGCTCCAAAGATCCAGGTCTTCACTGAACCCCCTCAGGAGTGCCTGCATCAAACACCTAACTCCTCATTGAATCTCTTAAGGGGGGCCTCCTCTTCATCTGACTCCTCCATAGCCTCCTCAGCAGTGCCTCCTCCAACCATCTAGCTCCTCACCGAAATCCTCACGTGCGCCTCCCACAAACATCTGACTCCTCATTGAATGTACTAAGGAGCGATTACTCCTTCATCTGTCTCCAGAGCGCCTCCTCGAGCCATCCCATTGCTCAGTAAATACCATAAAGAGCACATCCTCATCAATCTGAGTCCTCTATATCCTTCTAAGGAGCACCTCCTCCGACCGTCCGAATCCTCAGCGAATCACCTAAGGAGCGCATGCAGCAAACACCTGACTCGTAAGTGATTCTCCTAAGGAGCGCCTCATCATCCAACTGACATCTCTATAGCCTCCTCAGGGGCGCCTCCTCAAAAGATCCAGGAATTCACTGAACCCCCTCAGGAGTGCCACCATCAAACATCCGAATCTTCATTCAATCTCCTAAGGGGCGCCTCATCTTCATCTGACTCCTCTATAGCCTCCTCAGGGGTGCCTCCTCCATCCATCCAGCTCCTCTGCGAACCTGCACAGGAGCACCTCCGCGAAACATTACTCTTCTCAGTCAATCTACTAAGGAGCGATTCCTCCTCCATCTACCTCCTCTATAGCCTATTCAGGAGCGCATCCTCCAACCATCAGATTGCTCAGTAAATTTCCTAAGGCGCACCTCCTCATCCCTCTGAGACCTCTATAGCCTCCTCAGGATCGCCTCCTCTGACCATCCGAATCCTCATTGAATCTCCAAAGGGGCGCCTCATCTTCATCTGACTCCTCTATAGCCTCCTCAGGGGTGCCTCCTCCATCCATCCAGCTCCTCTGCGAACCTGCACAGGAGCACCTCCACGAAACATTCGTCTTCTCAGTCAATCTACAAAGGAGCGATTACTCCTCCATCTACCTCCTCTACAGCCTACTCAGGAGCGCATCCTCCAACCATCAGATTGCTCAGTAAATTTCCTAAGGCGCACCTCCTCATCCCTCTGAGACCTCTATAGCCTCCTCAGGATCGCCTCCTCGACCAAAGGAATCCTCATTGAATCTCCTAAAGAGGGCCTTCAGCAAACATCGGACTCGTAAGTGAATCTCCTAAGGAGCGCCTCATCTTCCAACTGACATCTCTATAGCCTCCTCAGGGGCGCCTCCTCCAAAGATCCAGGTCTTCACTGAACCCCCTCAGGAGTGCCTGCATCAAACACCTAACTCCTCATTGAATCTCTTAAGGGGGGCCTCCTCTTCATCTGACTCCTCCATAGCCTCCTCAGCAGTGCCTCCTCCAACCATCTAGCTCCTCACCGAAATCCTCACGTGCGCCTCCCACAAACATCTGACTCCTCATTGAATGTACTAAGGAGCGATTACTCCTCCATCTGTCTCCAGAGCGCCTCCTCGAGCCATCCCATTGCTCAGTAAATACCATAAAGAGCACATCCTCATCAATCTGAGTCCTCTATATCCTTCTAAGGAGCGCCTCCTCCGACCGTCCGAATCGTCAGCGAATCATCTAAGGAGCGCATGCAGCAAACATCTGACTCGTAAGTGAATCTCCTAAGGAGCGCCTCATCATCCAACTGACATCTCTATAGCCTCCTCAGGGGCGCCTCCTCAAAAGATCCAGGAATTCACTGAACCCCCTCAGGAGTGCCACCATCAAACATCCGAATCTTCATTCAATCTCCTAAGGGGCGCCTCATCTTCATCTGACTCCTCTATAGCCTCCTCAGGGGTGCCTCCTCCATCCATCCAGCTCCTCCGCAAACCTGCACAGGACCACCTCCGCGAAACATTCGTCTTCTCAGTCAATCTACTAAGGAGCGATTCCTCCTCCATCTACCTCCTCTATAGCCTACTCAGGAGCGACTCCTCCAACCATCAGATTGCTCAGTAAATTTCCTAAGGCGCACCTCCTCATCCCTCTGAGACCTCTATAGCCTCCTCAGGATCGCCTCCTCTCACCATCCGAATCCTCACTGAATCTCCAAAGGAGCGCCTCATCTTCATCTGACTCCTCTATAGCCTCCTCAGGGGTGCCTCCTCCATCCATCCAGCTCCTCCGCAAACCTGCACAGGACCACCTCCGCGAAACATTCGTCTTCTCATTCAATCTACTAAGGAGCGATTCCTCCTCCATCTACCTCCTCTATAGCCTACTCAGGAGCGCATCCTCCAACCATCAGATTGCTCAGTAAATTTCCTAAGGCGCAACACATCATCCCTCTGAGACCTGTGTAGCCTCCTCAGGATCGCCTCCTCTGACCATCCGAATCCTCATTGAATCTCCAAAGGGGCGCCTCATCTTCATCTGACTCCTCTATAGCCTCCTCAGGGGTGCCTCCTCCATCCATCCAGCTCCTCCGCAAACCTGCACAGGACCACCTCCGCGAAACATTCGTCTTCTCAGTCAATCTACTAAGGAGCGATTCCTCCTCCATCTACCTCCTCTATAGCCTACTCAGGAGCGCATCCTCCAACCATCAGATTGCTCAGTAAATTTCCTAAGGCGCACCTCCTCATCCCTCTGAGACCTGTGTATCCTCCTCAGGATCGCCTCCTCTGACCATCCGAATCCTCATTGAATCTCCAAAGGGGCGCCTCATCTTCATCTGACTCCTCTATAGCCTCCTCAGGGGTGCCTCCTCCATCCATCCAGCTCCTCTGCGAACCTGCACAGGAGCACCTCCACGAAACATTCGTCTTCTCAGTCAATCTACAAAGGAGCGATTACTCCTCCATCTACCTCCTCTACAGCCTACTCAGGAGCGCATCCTCCAACCATCAGATTGCTCAGTAAATTTCCTAAGGCGCACCTCCTCATCCCTCTGAGACCTCTATAGCCTCCTCAGGATCGCCTCCTCTGACCATCCGAATCCTCATTGAATCTCCAAAGGGGCGCCTCATCTTCATCTGACTCCTCTATAGCCTTCTCAGGGGTGCCTCCTCCATCCATCCAGCTCCTCTGCGAACCTGCACAGGAGCACCTCCACGAAACATTCGTCTTCTCAGTCAATCTACAAAGGAGCGATTACTCCTCCATCTACCTCCTCTACAGCCTACTCAGGAGCGCATCCTCCAACCATCAGATTGCTCAGTAAATTTCCTAAGGCGCACCTCCTCATCCCTCTGAGATCTCTATAGCCTCCTCAGGATCGCCTCCTCGACCAAAGGAATCCTCATTGAATCTCCTAAAGAGGGCCTTCAGCAAACATCGGACTCGTAAGTGAATCTCCTAAGGAGCGCCTCATCTTCCAACTGACATCTCTATAGCCTCCTCAGGGGCGCCTCCTCCAAAGATCCAGGTGTTCACTGAACCCCCTCAGGAGTGCCTGCATCAAACACCTAACTCCTCATTGAATCTCTTAAGGGGGGCCTCCTCTTCATCTGACTCCTCCATAGCCTCCTCAGCAGTGCCTCCTCCAACCATCTAGCTCCTCACCGAAATCCTCACGTGCGCCTCCCACAAACATCTGACTCCTCATTGAATGTACTAAGGAGCGATTACTCCTTCATCTGTCTCCAGAGCGCCTCCTCGAGCCATCCCATTGCTCAGTAAATACCAAAAGAGCACATCCTCATCAATCTGAGTCCTCTATATCCTTCTAAGGAGCACCTCCTCCGACCGTCCGAATCCTCAGCGAATCAGCTAAGGAGCGCATGCAGCAAACATCCGACTCGTAAGTGAATCTCCTAAGGAGCGCCTCATCATCCAACTGACATCTCTATAGCCTCCTCAGGGGCGCCTCCTCAAAAGATCCAGGAATTCACTGAACCCCCTCAGGAGTGCCACCATCAAACATCCGAGTCTTCATTCAATCTCCTAAGGGGCGCCTCATCTTCATCTGACTCCTCTATAGCCTCCTCAGGGGTGCCTCCTCCATCCATCCAGCTCCTCCGCAAACCTGCACAGGACCACCTCCGCGAAACATTCGTCTTCTCAGTCAATCTACTAAGGAGCGATTCCTCCTCCATCTACCTCCTCTATAGCCTACTCAGGAGCGCCTCCTCCAACCATCAGATTGCTCAGTAAATTTCCTAAGGCGCACCTCCTCATCCCTCTGAGACCTCTATAGCCTCCTCAGGATCGCCTCCTCTCACCATCCGAATCCTCACTGAATCTCCAAAGGGGCGCCTCATCTTCATCTGACTCCTCTATAGCCTCCTCAGGGGTGCCTCCTCCATCCATCCAGCTCCTCCGCAAACCTGCACAGGAGCACCTCCGCGAAACATTCGTCTTCTCAGTCAATCTACTAAGGAGCGATTCCTCCTCCATCTACCTCCTGTATAGCCTACTCAGGAGCGCATCCTCCAACCATCAGATTGCTCAGTAAATTTCCTAAGGCGCACCTCCTCATCCCTCTGAGACCTGTGTAGCCTCCTCAGGATCGCCTCCTCTGACCATCCGAATCCTCATTGAATCTCCAAAGGGGCGCCTCATCTTCATCTGACTCCTCTATAGCCTCATCAAGGGTGCCTCCTCCATCCATCCAGCTCCTCCGCAAACCTGCACAGGACCACCTCCGCGAAACATTCGTCTTCTCAGTCAATCTACTAAGGAGCGATTCCTCCTCCATCTACCTCCTCTATAGCCTACTCAGGAGCGCATCCTCCAACCATCAGATTGCTCAGTAAATTTCCTAAGGCGCACCTCCTCATCCCTCTGAGACCTGTGTAGCCTCCACAGGATCGCCTCCTCTGACCATCCGAATCCTCATTGAATCTCCAAAGGGGCGCCTCATCTTCATCTGACTCCTCTATAGCCTCCGCAGGGGTGCCTCCTCCATCCATCCAGCTCCTCTGCGAACCTGCACAGGAGCACCTCCAAGAAACATTCGTCTTCTCAGTCAATCTACAAAGGAGCGATTACTCCTCCATCTACCTCCTCTACAGCCTACTCAGGAGCGCATCCTCCAACCATCAGATTGCTCAGTAAATTTCCTAAGGCGCACCTCCTCATCCCTCTGAGACCTCTATAGCCTCCTCAGGATCGCCTCCTCTCACCATCCGAATCCTTACTGAATCTCCAAAGGGGCGCCTCATCTTCATCTGACTCCTCTATAGCCTCCTCAGGGGTGCCTCCTCCATCCATCCAGCTCCTCCGCAAACCTGCACAGGACCACCTCCGCGAAACATTCGTCTTCTCAGTCAATCTACTAAGGAGCGATTCCTCCTCCATCTACCTCCTCTATAGCCTATTCAGGAGCGCATCCTCCAACCATCAGATTGCTCAGTAAATTTCCTAAGGCGCACCTCCTCATCCCTCTGAGACCTCTATAGCCTCCTCAGGATCGCCTCCTCTGACCATCCGAATCCTCATTGAATCTCCAAAGGGGCGCCTCATCTTCATCTGACTCCTCTATAGCCTCCTCAGGGGTGCCTCCTCCATCCATCCAGCTCCTCTGCGAACCTGCACAGGAGCACCTCCACGAAACATTCGTCTTCTCAGTCAATCTACAAAGGAGCGATTACTCCTCCATCTACCTCCTCTACAGCCTACTCAGGAGCGCATCCTCCAACCATCAGATTGCTCAGTAAATTTCCTAAGGCGCACCTCCTCATCCCTCTGAGACCTCTATAGCCTCCTCAGGATCGCCTCCTCGACCAAAGGAATCCTCATTGAATCTCCTAAAGAGGGCCTTCAGCAAACATCGGACTCGTAAGTGAATCTCCTAAGGAGCGCCTCATCTTCCAACTGACATCTCTATAGCCTCCTCAGGGGCGCCTCCTCCAAAGATCCAGGTCTTCACTGAACCCCCTCAGGAGTGCCTGCATCAAACACCTAACTCCTCATTGAAGCTCTTAAGGGGGGCCTCCTCTTCATCTGACTCCTCCATAGCCTCCTCAGCAGTGCCTCCTCCAACCATCTAGCTCCTCACCGAAATCCTCACGTGCGCCTCCCACAAACATCTGACTCCTCATTGAATGTACTAAGGAGCGATTACTCCTTCATCTGTCTCCAGAGCGCCTCCTCGAGCCATCCCATTGCTCAGTATATACCATAAAGAGCACATCCTCATCAATCTGAGTCCTCTATATCCTTCTAAGGAGCGCCTCCTCCGACCGTCCGAATCGTCAGCGAATCATCTAAGGAGCGCATGCAGCAAACATCTGACTCGTAAGTGAATCTCCTAAGGAGCGCCTCATCATCCAACTGACATCTCTATAGCCTCCTCAGGGGCGCCTCCTCAAAAGATCCAGGAATTCACTGAACACCCTCAGGAGTGCCACCATCAAACATCCGAATCTTCATTCAATCTCCTAAGGGGCGCCTCATCTTCATCTGACTCCTCTATAGCCTCCTCAGGGGTGCCTCCTCCATCCATCCAGCTCCTCCGCAAACCTGCACAGGACCACCTCCGCGAAACATTCGTCTTCTCAGTCAATCTACTAAGGAGCGATTCCTCCTCCATCTACCTCCTCTATAGCCTACTCAGGAGCGCCTCCTCCAACCATCAGATTGCTCAGTAAATTTCCTAAGGTGCACCTCCTCATCCCTCTGAGACCTCTATAGCCTCCTCAGGATCGCCTCCTCTCACAATCCGAATCCTCACTGAATCTCCAAAGGGGCGCCTCATCTTCATCTGACTCCTCTATAGCCTCCTCAGGGGTGCCTCCTCCATCCATCCAGCTCCTCTGCAAACCTGCACAGGAGCACCTCCGCGAAACATTCGTCTTCTCATTCAATCTACTAAGGAGCGATTCCTCCTCCATCTACCTCCTCTATAGCCTACTCAGGAGCGCATCCTCCAACCATCAGATTGCTCAGTAAATTTCCTAAGGCGCACCTCATCATCCCTCTGAGACCTGTGTAGCCTCCTCAGGATCGCCTCCTCTGACCATCCGAATCCTCATTGAATCTCCAAAGGGGCGCCTCATCTTCATCTGACTCCTCTATAGCCTCCTCAGGGGTACCTCCTCCATCCATCCAGCTCCTCCGCAAACCTGCACAGGACCACCTCCGCGAAACATTCGTCTTCTCAGTCAATCTACTAAGGAGCGATTCCTCCTCCATCTACCTCCTCTATAGCCTACTCAGGAGCGCATCCTCCAACCATCAGATTGCTCAGTAAATTTCCTAAGGCGCACCTCCTCATCCTTCTGAGACCTGTGTAGCCTCCTCAGGATCGCCTCCTCTGACCATCCGAATCCTCATTGAATCTCCAAAGGGGCACCTCATCTTCATCTGACTCCTCTATAGCCTCCTCAGGGGTGCCTCCTCCATTCATCCAGCTCCTCTGCGAACCTGCACAGGAGCACCTCCACGAATCATTCGTCTTCTCAGTCAATCTACAAAGGAGCGATTACTCCTCCATCTACCTCCTCTACAGCCTACTCAGGAGCGCATCCTCCAACCATCAGATTGCTCAGTAAATTTCCTAAGGCGCACCTCCTCATCCCTCTGAGACCTCTATAGCCTCCTCAGGATCGCCTCCTCGACCAAAGGAATCCTCATTGAATCTCCTAAAGAGGGCCTTCAGCAAACATCGGACTCGTAAGTGAATCTCCTATGGAGCGCCTCATCTTCCAACTGACATCTCTATAGCCTCCTCAGGGGCGCCTCCTCCAAATATCCAGGTCTTCACTGAACCCCCTCAGGAGTGCCTGCATCAAACACCTAACTCCTCATTGAATCTCCGAAGGGGGGCCTCCTCTTCATCTGAGTCCTCCATAGCCTCCTCAGCAGTGCCTCCTCCTACCATCTAGCTCCTCACCAAAATCCTCACGTGCGCCTACCACAAACATCTGACTCCTCATTGAATGTACTAAGGAGCGATTACTCCTCCATCTGTCTCCAGAGCGCCTCCTCGAGCCATCCCATTGCTCAGTAAATACCATAAAGAGAACATCCTCATCAATCTGAGTCCTCTATATCCTTCTAAGAAGCGCCTCCTCCGACCGTCCGAATCGTCAGCGAATCATCTAAGGAGCCCATGCAGCAAACATCTGACTCGTAAGTGAATCTCCTAAGGAGCGCCTCATCATCCAACTGACATCTCTATAGCCTCCTCAGGGGCGCCTCCTCAAAAGATCCAGGAATTCACTGAACCCCCTCAGGAGTGCCACCATCTAACATCCGAATCTTCATTCAATCTCCTAAGGGGCGCCTCATCTTCATCTGACTCCTCTATAGCCTCCTCAGGGGTGCCTCCTCCATCCATCCAGCACCTCCGCAAACCTGCACAGGACCACCTCCGCGAAACATTCGTCTTCTCAGTCAATCTACTAAGGAGCGATTCCTCCTCCATCTACCTCCTCTATAGCCTACTCAGGAGCGCCTCCTCCAACCATCAGATTGCTCAGTAAATTTCCTAAGGCGCACCTCCTCATCCCTCTGAGACCTCTATAGCCTCCTCAGGATCGCCTCCTCTCACCATCCGAATCCTCACTGAATCTCCAAAGGGGCGCCTCATCTTCATCTGACTCCTCTATAGCCTCCTCAGGGGTGCCTCATCCATCCATCCAGCTCCTCCGCAAACCTGCACAGGAGCACCTCCGCGAAACATTCGTCTTCTCAGTCAATCTACTAAGGAGCGATTCCTCCTCCATCTACCTCCTCTATAGCCTACTCAGGAGCGCATCCTCCAACCATCAGATTGCTCAGTAAATTTCCTAAGGCGCACCTCCTCATCCCTCTGAGACCTGTGTAGCCTCCTCAGGATCGCCTCCTCTGACCATCCGAATCCTCATTGAATCTCCAAAGGGGCGCCTCATCTTCATCTGACTCCTCTATAGCCTCCTCAGGGGTGCCTCCTCCATCCATCCAGCTCCTCCGCAAACCTGCACAGGACCACCTCCGCGAAACATTCGTCTTCTCAGTCAATCTACTAAGGAGCGATTCCTCCTCCATCTACCTCCTCTATAGCCTACTCAGGAGCGCATCCTCCAACCATCAGATTGCTCAGTAAATTTCCTAAGGCGCACCTCCTCATCCCTCTGAGACCTGTGTAGCCTCCTCAGGATCGCCTCCTCTGACCATCCGAATCCTCATTGAATCTCCAAAGGGGCGCCTCATCTTCATCTGACTCCTCTATAGCCACCTCAGGGGTGCCTCCTCCATCCATCCAGCTCCTCTGCGAACCTGCACAGGAGCACCTCCACGAAACATTCGTCTTCTCAGTCAATCTACAAAGGAGCGATTACTCCTCCATCTACCTCCTCTACAGCCTACTCAGGAGCGCATCCTCCAACCATCAGATTGCTCAGTAAATTTCCTAAGGCGCACCTCCTCATCCCTCTGAGACCTCTATAGCCTCCTCAGGATCGCCTCCTCTCACCATCCGAATCCTCACTGAATCTCCAAAGGGGCGCCTCATCTTCATCTGACTCCTCTATAGCCTCCTCAGGGGTGCCTCCTCCATCCATCCAGCTCCTCCGCAAACCTGCACAGGACCATCTCCGCGAAATATTCGTCTTCTCATTCAATCTACTAAGGAGCGATTCCTCCTCCATCTACCTCCTCTATAGCCTGCTCAGGAGCGCATCCTCCAACCATCAGATTGCTCAGTAAATTTCCTAAGGCGCACCTCCTCATCCCTCTGAGACCTCTATAGCCTCCTCAGGATCGCCTCCTCTGACCATCCGAATCCTCATTGAATCTCCAAAGGGGCGCCTCATCTTCATCTGACTCCTCTATAGCCTCCTCAGGGGTGCCTCCTCCATCCATCCAGCTCCTCTGCGAACCTGCACAGGAGCACCTCCACGAAACATTCGTCTTCTCAGTCAATCTACAAAGGAGCGATTACTCCTCCATCTACCTCCTCTACAGCCTACTCAGGAGCGCATCCTCCAACCATCAGATTGCTCAGTAAATTTCCTAAGGCGCACCTCCTCATCCCTCTGAGACCTCTATAGCCTCCTCAGGATCGCCTCCTCGACCAAAGGAATCCTCATTGAATCTCCTAAAGAGGGCCTTCAGCAAACATCGGACTCGTAAGTGAATCTCCTAAGGAGCGCCTCATCTTCCAACTGACATCTCTATAGCCTCCTCAGGGGCGCCTCCTCCAAAGATCCAGGTCTTCACTGAACCCCCTCAGGAGTGCCTGCATCAAACACCTAACTCCTCATTGAATCTCTTAAGGGGGGCCTCCTCTTCATCTGACTCCTCCATAGCCTCCTCAGCAGTGCCTCCTCCAACCATCTAGCTCCTCACCGAAATCCTCACGTGCGCCTCCCACAAACATCTGACTCCTCATTGAATGTACTAAGGAGCGATTACTCCTTCATCTGTCTCCAGAGCGCCTCCTCGAGCCATCCCATTGCTCAGTAAATACCATAAAGAGCACATCCTCATCAATCTGAGTCCTCTATATCCTTCTAAGGAGCACCTCCTCCGACCGTCCGAATCCTCAGCGAATCACCTAAGGAGCGCATGCAGCAAACATCTGACTCGTAAGTGAATCTCCTAAGGAGCGCCTCATCATCCAACTGACATCTCTATAGCCTCCTCAGGGGCGCCTCCTCAAAAGATCCAGGAATTCACTGAACCCCCTCAGGAGTGCCACCATCAAACATCCGAATCTTCATTCAATCTCCTAAGGGGCGCCTCATCTTCATCTGACTCCTCTATAGCCTCCTCAGGGGTGCCTCCTCCATCCATCCAGCTCCTCCGCAAACCTGCACAGGACCACCTCCGCGAAACATTACTCTTCTCAGTCAATCTACTAAGGAGCGATTCCTCCTCCATCTACCTCCTCTATAGCCTATTCAGGAGCGCATCCTCCAACCATCAGATTGCTCAGTAAATTTCCTAAGGCGCACCTCCTCATCCCTCTGAGACCTCTATAGCCTCCTCAGGATCGCCTCCTCTGACCATCCGAATCCTCATTGAATCTCCAAAGGGGCGCCTCATCTTCATCTGACTCCTCTATAGCCTCCTCAGGGGTGCCTCCTCCATCCATCCAGCTCCTCTGCGAACCTGCACAGGAGCACCTCCACGAAACATTCGTCTTCTCAGTCAATCTACAAAGGAGCGATTACTCCTCCATCTACCTCCTCTACAGCCTACTCAGGAGCGCATCCTCCAACCATCAGATTGCTCAGTAAATTTCCTAAGGCGCACCTCCTCATCCCTCTGAGACCTGTGTAGCCTCCTCAGGATCGCCTCCTCTGACCATCCGAATCCTCATTGAATCTCCAAAGGGGCGCCTCATCTTCATCTGACTCCTCTATAGCCTCCTCAGGGGTGCCTCCTCCATCCATCCAGCTCCTCCGCAAACCTGCACAGGACCACCTCCGCGAAACATTCGTCTTCTCAGTCAATCTACTAAGGAGCGATTCCTCCTCCATCTACCTCCTCTATAGCCTACTCAGGAGCGCATCCTCCAACCATCAGATTGCTCAGTAAATTTCCTAAGGCGCACCTCCTCATCCCTCTGAGACCTGTGTAGCCTCCTCAGGATCGCCTCCTCTGACCATCCGAATCCTCATTGAATCTCCAAAGGGGCGCCTCATCTTCATCTGACTCCTCTATAGCCACCTCAGGGGTGCCTCCTCCATCCATCCAGCTCCTCTGCGAACCTGCACAGGAGCACCTCCACGAAACATTCGTCTTCTCAGTCAATCTACAAAGGAGCGATTACTCCTCCATCTACCTCCTCTACAGCCTACTCAGGAGCGCATCCTCCAACCATCAGATTGCTCAGTAAATTTCCTAAGGCGCACCTCCTCATCCCTCTGAGACCTCTATAGCCTCCTCAGGATCGCCTCCTCTCACCATCCGAATCCTCACTGAATCTCCAAAGGGGCGCCTCATCTTCATCTGACTCCTCTATAGCCTCCTCAGGGGTGCCTCCTCCATCCATCCAGCTCCTCCGCAAACCTGCACAGGACCATCTCCGCGAAATATTCGTCTTCTCATTCAATCTACTAAGGAGCGATTCCTCCTCCATCTACCTCCTCTATAGCCTGCTCAGGAGCGCATCCTCCAACCATCAGATTGCTCAGTAAATTTCCTAAGGCGCACCTCCTCATCCCTCTGAGACCTCTATAGCCTCCTCAGGATCGCCTCCTCTGACCATCCGAATCCTCATTGAATCTCCAAAGGGGCGCCTCATCTTCATCTGACTCCTCTATAGCCTCCTCAGGGGTGCCTCCTCCATCCATCCAGCTCCTCTGCGAACCTGCACAGGAGCACCTCCACGAAACATTCGTCTTCTCAGTCAATCTACAAAGGAGCGATTACTCCTCCATCTACCTCCTCTACAGCCTACTCAGGAGCGCATCCTCCAACCATCAGATTGCTCAGTAAATTTCCTAAGGCGCACCTCCTCATCCCTCTGAGACCTCTATAGCCTCCTCAGGATCGCCTCCTCGACCAAAGGAATCCTCATTGAATCTCCTAAAGAGGGCCTTCAGCAAACATCGGACTCGTAAGTGAATCTCCTAAGGAGCGCCTCATCTTCCAACTGACATCTCTATAGCCTCCTCAGGGGCGCCTCCTCCAAAGATCCAGGTCTTCACTGAACCCCCTCAGGAGTGCCTGCATCAAACACCTAACTCCTCATTGAATCTCTTAAGGGGGGCCTCCTCTTCATCTGACTCCTCCATAGCCTCCTCAGCAGTGCCTCCTCCAACCATCTAGCTCCTCACCGAAATCCTCACGTGCGCCTCCCACAAACATCTGACTCCTCATTGAATGTACTAAGGAGCGATTACTCCTTCATCTGTCTCCAGAGCGCCTCCTCGAGCCATCCCATTGCTCAGTAAATACCATAAAGAGCACATCCTCATCAATCTGAGTCCTCTATATCCTTCTAAGGAGCACCTCCTCCGACCGTCCGAATCCTCAGCGAATCACCTAAGGAGCGCATGCAGCAAACATCTGACTCGTAAGTGAATCTCCTAAGGAGCGCCTCATCATCCAACTGACATCTCTATAGCCTCCTCAGGGGCGCCTCCTCAAAAGATCCAGGAATTCACTGAACCCCCTCAGGAGTGCCACCATCAAACATCCGAATCTTCATTCAATCTCCTAAGGGGCGCCTCATCTTCATCTGACTCCTCTATAGCCTCCTCAGGGGTGCCTCCTCCATCCATCCAGCTCCTCCGCAAACCTGCACAGGACCACCTCCGCGAAACATTACTCTTCTCAGTCAATCTACTAAGGAGCGATTCCTCCTCCATCTACCTCCTCTATAGCCTATTCAGGAGCGCATCCTCCAACCATCAGATTGCTCAGTAAATTTCCTAAGGCGCACCTCCTCATCCCTCTGAGACCTCTATAGCCTCCTCAGGATCGCCTCCTCTGACCATCCGAATCCTCATTGAATCTCCAAAGGGGCGCCTCATCTTCATCTGACTCCTCTATAGCCTCCTCAGGGGTGCCTCCTCCATCCATCCAGCTCCTCTGCGAACCTGCACAGGAGCACCTCCACGAAACATTCGTCTTCTCAGTCAATCTACAAAGGAGCGATTACTCCTCCATCTACCTCCTCTACAGCCTACTCAGGAGCGCATCCTCCAACCATCAGATTGCTCAGTAAATTTCCTAAGGCGCACCTCCTCATCCCTCTGAGACCTCTATAGCCTCCTCAGGATCGCCTCCTCGACCAAAGGAATCCTCATTGAATCTCCTAAAGAGGGCCTTCAGCAAACATCGGACTCGTAAGTGAATCTCCTAAGGAGCGCCTCATCTTCCAACTGACATCTCTATACCCTCCTCAGGGGCGCCTCCTCCAAAGATCCAGGTCTTCACTGAACCCCCTCAGGAGTGCCTGCATCAAACACCTAACTCCTCAATGAATCTCTTAAGGGGGGCCTCCTCTTCATCTGACTCCTCCATAGCCTCCTCAGCAGTGCCTCCTCCAACCATCTAGCTCCTCACCGAAATCCTCACGTGCGCCTCCCACAAACATCTGACTCCTCATTGAATGTACTAAGGAGCGATTACTCCTCCATCTGTCTCCAGAGCGCCTCCTCGAGCCATCCCATTGCTCAGTAAATACCATAAAGAGCACATCCTCATCAATCTGAGTCCTCTATATCCTTCTAAGGAGCGCCTCCTCCGACCGTCCGAATCCTCAGCGAATCACCTAAGGAGCGCATGCAGCAAACATCTGACTCGTAAGTGAATCTCCTAAGGAGCGCCTCATCATCCAACTGACATCTCTATAGCCTCCTCAGGGGCGCCTCCTCAAAAGATCCAGGAATTCACTGAACCCCCTCAGGAGTGCCACCATCAAACATCCGAATCTTCATTCAATCTCCTAAGGGGCGCCTCATCTTCATCTGACTCCTCTATAGCCTCCTCAGGGGTGCCTCCTCCATCCATCCAGATCCTCCGCAAACCTGCACAGGACCACCTCCGCGAAACATTCGTCTTCTCAGTCAATCTACTAAGGAGCGATTCCTCCTCCATCTACCTCCTCTATAGCCTACTCAGGAGCGCCTCCTCCAACCATCAGATTGCTCAGTAAATTTCCTAAGGCGCACCTCCTCATCCCTCTGAGACCTCTATAGCCTCCTCAGGATCGCCTCCTCTCACCATCCGAATCCTCACTGATTCTCCAAAGGGGCGCCTCATCTTCATCTGACTCCTCTATAGCCTCCTCAGGGGTGCCTCCTCCATCCATCCAGCTCCTCCGCAAACCTGCACAGGAGCACCTCCGCGAAACATTCGTCTTCTCATTCAATCTACTAAGGAGCGATTCCTCCTCCATCTACCTCCTCTATAGCCTACTCAGGAGCGCATCCTCCAACCATCAGATTGCTCAGTAAATTTCCTAAGGCGCACCTCCTCATCCCTCTGAGACCTGTGTAGCCTCCTCAGGATCGCCTCCTCTGACCATCCGAATCCTCATTGAATCTCCAAAGGGGCGCCTCATCTTCATCTGACTCCTCTATAGCCTCCTCAGGGGTGCCTCCTCCATCCATCCAGCTGCTCCGCAAACCTGCACAGGACCACCTCCGCGAAACATTCGTCTTCTCAGTCAATCTACTAAGGAGCGATTCCTCCTCCATCTACCTCCTCTATAGCCTACTCAGGAGCGCATCCTCCAACCATCAGATTGCTCAGTAAATTTCCTAAGGCGCACCTCCTCATCCCTCTGAGACCTGTGTAGCCTCCTCAGGATCGCCTCCACTGACCATCCGAATCCTCATTGAATCTCCAAAGGGGCGCCTCATCTTCATCTGACTCCTCTGTAGCCTCCTCAGGGGTGCCTCCTCCATCCATCCAGCTCCTCTGCGAACCTGCACAGGAGCACCTCCACGAAACATTCGTCTTCTCAGTCAATCTACAAAGGAGCGATTACTCCTCCATCTACCTCCTCTACAGCCTACTCAGGAGCGCATCCTCCAACCATCAGATTGCTCAGTAAATTTCCTAAGGCGCACCTCCTCATCCCTCTGAGACCTCTATAGCCTCCTCAGGATCGCCTCCTCGACCAAAGGAATCCTCATTGAATCTCCTAAAGAGGGCCTTCAGCAAACATCGGACTCGTAAGTGAATCTCCTATGGAGCGCCTCATCTTCCAACTGACATCTCTATAGCCTCCTCAGGGGCGCCTCCTCCAAATATCCAGGTCTTCACTGAACCCCCTCAGGAGTGCCTGCATCAAACACCTAACTCCTCATTGAATCTCCTAAGGGGGGCCTCCTCTTCATCTGAGTCCTCCATAGCCTCCTCAGCAGTGCCTCCTCCTACCATCTAGCTCCTCACCAAAATCCTCACGTGCGCCTACCACAAACATCTGACTCCTCATTGAATGTACTAAGGAGCGATTACTCCTCCATCTGTCTCCAGAGCGCCTCATCGAGCCATCCCATTGCTCAGTAAATACCATAAAGAGCACATCCTCATCAATCTGAGTCCTCTATATCCTTCTAAGGAGCGCCTCCTCCGACCGTCCGAATCGTCAGCGAATCATCTAAGGAGCCCATGCAGCAAACATCTGACTCGTAAGTGAATCTCCTAAGGAGCGCCTCATCATCCAACTGACATCTCTATAGCCTCCTCAGGGGCGCCTCCTCAAAAGATCCAGGAATTCACTGAACCCCCTCAGGAGTGCCACCATCAAACATCCGAATCTTCATTCAATCTCCTAAGGGGCGCCTCATCTTCATCTGACTCCTCTATAGCCTCCTCAGGGGTGCCTCCTCCATCCATCCAGCACCTCCGCAAACCTGCACAGGACCACCTCCGCGAAACATTCGTCTTCTCAGTCAATCTACTAAGGAGCGATTCCTCCTCCATCTACCTCCTCTATAGCCTACTCAGGAGCGCCTCCTCCAACCATCAGATTGCTCAGTAAATTTCCTAAGGCGCACCTCCTTATCCCTCTGAGACCTGTGTAGCCTCCTCAGGATCGCCTCCTCTGACCATCCGAATCCTCATTGAATCTCCAAAGGGGCGCCTCATCTTCATCTGACTCCTCTATAGCCTCCTCAGGGGTGCCTCCTCCATCCATCCAGCTCCTCCGCAAACCTGCACAGGACCACCTCCGCGAAACATTCGTCTTCTCAGTCAATCTACTAAGGAGCGATTCCTCCTCCATCTACCTCCTCTATAGCCTACTCAGGAGCGCATCCTCCAACCATCAGATTGCTCAGTAAATTTCCTAAGGCGCACCTCCTCATCCCTCTGAGACCTGTGTATCCTCCTCAGGATCGCCTCCTCTGACCATCCGAATCCTCATTGAATCTCCAAAGGGGCGCCTCATCTTCATCTGACTCCTCTATAGCCTCCTCAGGGGTGCCTCCTCCATCCATCCAGCTCCTCTGCGAACCTGCACAGGAGCACCTCCACGAAACATTCGTCTTCTCAGTCAATCTACAAAGGAGCGGTTACTCCTCCATCTACCTCCTCTACAGCCTACTCAGGAGCGCATCCTCCAACCATCAGATTGCTCAGTAAATTTCCTAAGGCGCACCTCCTCATCCCTCTGAGACCTCTATAGCCTCCTCAGGATCGCCTCCTCGACCAAAGGAATCCTCATTGAATCTCCTAAAGAGGGCCTTCAGCAAACATCGGACTCGTAAGTGAATCTCCTATGGAGCGCCTCATCTTCCAACTGACATCTCTATAGCCTCCTCAGGGGCGCCTCCTCCAAATATCCAGGTCTTCACTGAACCCCCTCAGGAGTGCCTGCATCAAACACCTAACTCCTCATTGAATCTCCTAAGGGGGGCCTCCTCTTCATCTGAGTCCTCCATAGCCTCCTCAGCAGTGCCTCCTCCTACCATCTAGCTCCTCACCGAAATCCTCACGTGCGCCTACCACAAACATCTGACTCCTCATTGAATGTACTAAGGAGCGATTACTCCTCCATCTGTCTCCAGAGCGCCTCCTCGAGCCATCCCATTGCTCAGTAAATACCATAAAGAGCACATCCTCATCAATCTGAGTCCTCTATATCCTTCTAAGGAGCGCCTCCTCCGACCGTCCGAATCCTCAGCGAATCAGCTAAGGAGCGCATGCAGCAAACATCTGACTCGTAAGTGAATCTCCTAAGGAGCGCCTCATCATCCAACTGACATCTCTATAGCCTCCTCAGGGGCGCCTCCTCAAAAGATCCAGGAATTCACTGAACCCCCTCAGGAGTGCCACCATCAAACATCCGAATCTTCATTCAATCTCCTAAGGGGCGCCTCATCTTCATGTGACTCCTCTATAGCCTCCTCAGGGGTGCCTCCTCCATCCATCCAGCACCTCCGCAAACCTGCACAGGACCACCTCCGCGAAACATTACTCTTCTCAGTCAATCTACTAAGGAGCGATTCCTCCTCCATCTACCTCCTCTATAGCCTATTCAGGAGCGCATCCTCCAACCATCAGATTGCTCAGTAAATTTCCTAAGGCGCACCTCCTCATCCCTCTGAGACCTCTATAGCCTCCTCAGGATCGCCTCCTCTGACCAGCCGAATCCTCATTGAATCTCCAAAGGGGCGCCTCATCTTCATCTGACTCCTCTATAGCCTCCTCAGGGGTGCCTCCTCCATCCATCCAGCTCCTCTGCGAACCTGCACAGGAGCACCTCCACGAAACATTCGTCTTCTCAGTCAATCTACAAAGGAGCGATTACTCCTCCATCTACCTCCTCTACAGCCTACTCAGGAGCGCATCCTCCAACCATCAGATTGCTCAGTAAATTTCCTAAGGCGCACCTCCTCATCCCTCTGAGACCTCTATAGCCTCCTCAGGATCGCCTCCTCGACCAAAGGAATCCTCATTGAATCTCCTAAAGAGGGCCTTCAGCAAACATCGGACTCGTAAGTGAATCTCCTAAGGAGCGCCTCATCTTCCAACTGACATCTCTATAGCCTCCTCAGGGGCGCCTCCTCCAAAGATCCAGGTCTTCACTGAACCCCCTCAGGAGTGCCTGCATCAAACACCTAACTCCTCATTGAATCTCTTAAGGGGGGCCTCCTCTTCATCTGACTCCTCCATAGGCTCCTCAGCAGTGCCTCCTCCAACCATCTAGCTCCTCACCGAAATCCTCACGTGCGCCTCCCACAAACATCTGACTCCTCATTGATTGTACTAAGGAGCGATTACTCCTCCATCTGTCTCCAGAGCGCCTCCTCGAGCCATCCCGTTGCTCAGTAAATACCATAAAGAGCACATCCTCATCAATCTGAGTCCTCTATATCCTTCTAAGGAGCGCCTCCTCCGACCGTCCGAATCCTCAGCGAATCACCTAAGGAGCGCATGCAGCAAACATCTGACTCGTAAGTGAATCTCCTAAGGAGCGCCTCATCATCCAACTGACATCTCTATAGCCTCCTCAGGGGCGCCTCCTCAAAAGATCCAGGAATTCACTGAACCCCCTCAGGAGTGCCACCATCAAACATCCGAATCTTCACTCAATCTCCTAAGGGGCGCCTCATCTGCATCTGACTCCACTATAGCCTCCTCAAGGGTGCCTCCTCCATCCATCCAGCTCCTCCGCAAACCTGCACAGGACCACCTCCGAGAAACATTCGTCTTCTCAGTCAATCTACTAAGGAGCGATTCCTCCTCCATCTACCTCCTCTATAGCCTACTCAGGAGCGCATCCTCCAACCATCAGATTGCTCAGTAAATTTCCTAAGGCGCACCTCCTCATCCCTCTGAGACCTCTATAGCCTCCTCAGGATCGCCTCCTCTCACCATCCGAATCCTCATTGAATCTCCAAAGGGGCGCCTCATCTTCATCTGACTCATCTATAGCCTCCTCAGGGGTGCCTCCTCCATACATCCAGCTCCTCTGCGAACCTGCACAGGAGCACCTCCACGAAACATTCGTCTTCTCAGTCAATCTACAAAGGAGCGATTACTCGTCCATCTACCTCCTCTACAGCCTACTCAGGAGCGCATCCTCCAACCATCAGATTGCTCAGTAAATTTCCTAAGGCGCACCTCCTCATCCCTCTGAGACCTCTATAGCCTCCTCAGGATCGCCTCCTCGACCAAAGGAATCCTCATTGAATCTCCTAAAGAGGGCCTTCAGCAAACATCGGACTCGTAAGTGAATCTCCTAAGGAGCGCCTCATCTTCCAACTGACATCTCTATAGCCTCCTCAGGGGCGCCTCCTCCAAAGATCCAGGTCTTCACTGAACCCCCTCAGGAGTGCCCGCATCAAACACCTAACTCCTCATTGAATCTCTTAAGGGGGGCCTCCTCTTCATCTGACTCCTCCATAGCCTCCTCAGCAGTGCCTCCTCCAACCATCTAGCTCCTCACCGAAATCCTCACGTGCGCCTCCCACAAACATCTGACTCCTCATTGAATGTGCTAAGGAGCGATTACTCCTCCATCTGTCTCCAGAGCGCCTCCTCGAGCCATCCCATTGCTCAGTAAATACCATAAAGAGCACATCCTCATCAATCTGAGTCCTCTATATCCTTCTAAAAAGCGCCTCCTCCGACCGTCCGAATCCTCAGCGAATCACCTAAGGAGCGCATGCAGCAAACATCTGACTCGTAAGTGAATCTCCTAAGGAGCGCCTCATCATCCAACTGACATCTCTATAGCCTCCTCAGGGGCGCCTCCTCAAAAGATCCAGGAATTCACTGAACCCCCTCAGGAGTGCCACCATCAAACATCCGAATCTTCATTCAATCTCCTAAGGGGCGCCTCATCTTCATCTGACTCCTCTATAGCCTCCTCAGGGGTGCCTCCTCCATCCATCCAGCTCCTCCGCAAACCTGCACAGGACCACCTCCGCGAAACATTACTCTTCTCAGTCAATCTACTAAGGAGCGATTCCTCCTCCATCTACCTCCTCTATAGCCTATTCAGGAGCGCATCCTCCAACCATCAGATTGCTCAGTAAATTTCCTAAGGCGCACCTCCTCATCCCTCTGAGACCTCTATAGCCTCCTCAGGATCGCCTCCTCTGACCATCCGAATCCTCATTGAATCTCCAAAGGGGCGCCTCATCTTCATCTGACTCCTCTATAGCCTCCTCAGGGGTGCCTCCTCCATCCATCCAGCTCCTCTGCGAACCTGCACAGGAGCACCTCCACGAAACATTCGTCTTCTCAGTCAATCTACAAAGGAGCGATTACTCCTCCATCTACCTCCTCTACAGCCTACTCAGGAGCGCATCCTCCAACCATCAGATTGCTCAGTAAATTTCCTAAGGCGCACCTCCTCATCCCTCTGAGAACTCTATAGCCTCCTCAGGATCGCCTCCTCGACCAAAGGAATCCTCATTGAATCTCCTAAAGAGGGCCTTCAGCAAACATCGGACTCGTAAGTGAATCTCCTAAGGAGCGCCTCATCTTCCAACTGACATCTCTATAGCCTCCTCAGGGGCGCCTCCTCCAAAGATCCAGGTCTTCACTGAACCCCCTCAGGAGTGCCTGCATCAAACACCCAACTCCTCATTGAATCTCTTAAGGGGGGCCTCCTCTTCATCTGACTCCTCCATAGCCTCCTCAGCAGTGCCTCCTCCAACCATCTAGCTCCTCACCGAAATCCTCACGTGCGCCTCCCACAAACATCTGACTCCTCATTGAATGTACTAAGGAGCGATTACTCCTCCATCTGTCTCCAGAGCGCCTCCTCGAGCCATCCCATTGCTCAGTAAATACCATAAAGAGCACATCCTCATCAATCTGAGTCCTCTATATCCTTCTAAGGAGCGCCTCCTCGGACCGTCCGAATCCTCAGCGAATCACCTAAGGAGCGCATGCAGCAAACATCTGACTCGTAAGTGAATCTCGTAAGGAGCGCCTCATCGTCCAACTGACATCTCTATAGCCTCCTCAGGGGCGCCTCCTCAAAAGATCCAGGAATTCACTGAACCCCCTCAGGAGTGCCATCATCAAACACCCGAATTTCATTCAATCTCCTAAGGGGCGCCTCATCTTCATCTGACTCCTCTATAGCCTCCTCAGGGGTGCCTCCACCATCCATCCAGCTCCTCCGCAAACCTGCACAGGACCACCTCCGCGAAACATTACTCTTCTCAGTCAATCTACTAAGGAGCGATTCCTCCTCCATCTACCTCCTCTATAGCCTACTCAGGAGCGCATCCTCCAACCATCAGATTGCTCAGTAAATTTCCTAAGGCGCACCTCCTCATCCCTCTGAGACCTCTATAGCCTCCTCAGGATCGCATCCTCTGACCATCCGAATCCTCATTGAATCTCCAAAGGGGCGCCTCATCTTCATCTGACTCCTCTATAGCCTCCTCAGGGGTGCCTCCTTCATCCATCCAGCTCCTCTGCGAACCTGCAGAGGAGCACCTCCACGAAACATTCGTCTTCTCAGTCAATCTACAAAGGAGCGATTACTCCTCCATCTACCTCCTCTACAGCCTACTCAGGAGCGCATCCTCCAACCATCAGATTGCTCAGTAAATTTCCTAAGGCGCACCTCCTCATCCCTCTGAGAACTCTATAGCCTCCTCAGGATCGCCTCCTCGACCAAAGGAATCCTCATTGAATCTCCTAAAGAGGACCTTCAGCAAACATCGGACTCGTAAGTGAATCTCCTAAGGAGCGCCTCATCTACCAACTGACATCTCTATAGCCTCCTCAGGGGCGCCTCCTCCAAAGATCCAGGTCTTCACTGAACCCCCTCAGGAGTGCCTGCATCAAACACCCAACTCCTCATTGAATCTCTTAAGGGGGGCCTCCTCTTCATCTGACTCCTCCATAGCCTCCTCAGCAGTGCCTCCTCCAACCATCTAGCTCCTCACCGAAATCCTCACGTGCGCCTCCCACAAACATCTGACTCCTCATTGAATGTACTAAGGAGCGATTACTCCTCCATCTGTCTCCAGAGCGCCTCCTCGAGCCATCCCATTGCTCAGTAAATACCATAAAGAGCACATCCTCATCAATCTGAGTCCTCTATATCCTTCTAAGGAGCGCCTCCTCCGACCGTCCGAATCCTCAGCGAATCAGCTAAGGAGCGCATGCAGCAAACATCTGACTCGTAAGTGAATCTCCTAAGGAGCGCCTCATCATCCAACTGACATCTCTATAGCCTCCTCAGGGGCGCCTCCTCAAAAGATCCAGGAATTCACTGAACCCCCTCAGGAGTGCCACCATCAAACATCCGAATCTTCATTCAATCTCCTAAGGGGCGCCTCATCTTCATCTGACTCCTCTATAGCCTCCTCAGGGGTGCCTCCTCCATCCATCCAGCTCCTCCGCAAACCTGCACAGGACCACCTCCGCGAAACATTCGTCTTCTCAGTCAATCTACTAAGGAGCGATTCCTCCTCCATCTACCTCCTCTATAGCCTACTCAGGAGCGCATCCTCCAACCATCAGATTGCTCAGTAAATTTCCTAAGGCGCACCTCCTCATCCCTCTGAGACCTCTATAGCCTGCTCAGGATCGCCTCCTCTGACCATCCGAATACTCATTGAATCTCCAAAGGGGCGCCTCATCTTCATCTGACTCCTCTATAGCCTCCTCAGGGGTGCCTCCTCCATCCATCCAGCTCCTCTGCGAACCTGCACAGGAGCACCTCCACGAAACATTCGTCTTCTCAGTCAATCTACAAAGGAGCGATTACTCCTCCATCTACCTCCTCTACAGCCTACTCAGGAGCGCATCCTCCAACCATCAGATTGCTCAGTAAATTTCCTAAGGCGCACCTCCTCATCCCTCTGAGACCTCTATAGCCTCCTCAGGATCGCCTCCTCGACCAAAGGAATCCTCATTGAATCTCCTAAAGAGGGCCTTCAGCAAACATCGGACTCGTAAGTGAATCTCCTAAGGAGCGCCTCATCTTCCAACTGACATCTCTATAGCCTCCTCAGGGGCGCCTCCTCCAAAGATCCAGGTCTTCACTGAACCCCCTCAGGAGTGCCTGCATCAAACACCTAACTCCTCATTGAATCTCTTAAGGGGGGCCTCCTCTTCATCTGACTCCTCCATAGCCTCCTCAGCAGTGCCTCCTCCAACCATCTAGCTCCTCAGCGAAATCCTCACGTGCGCCTCCCACAAACATCTGACTCCTCATTGATTGTACTAAGGAGCGATTACTCCTCCATCTGTCTCCAGAGCGCCTCCTCGAGCCATCCCGTTGCTCAGTAAATACCATAAAGAGCACAGCCTCATCAATCTGAGTCCTCTATATCCTTCTAAGGAGCGCCTCCTCCGACCGTCCGAATCCTCATTGAATCACCTAAGGAGCGCATGCAGCAAACATCTGACTCTTAAGTGAATCTCCTAAGGAGCGCCTCATCATCCAACTGACATCTCTATAGCCTCCTCAGGGGCGCCTCCTCCAAAGATCCAGGTCTTCACTGAACCCCCTCAGGAGTGCCTGCATCAAACACCTAACTCCTCAATGAATCTCTTAAGGGGGGCCTCCTCTTCATCTGACTCCTCCATAGCCTCCTCAGCAGTGCCTCCTCCAACCATCTAGCTCCTCACTGAAATCCTCACGTGCGCCTCCCACAAACATCTGACTCCTCATTGAATGTACTAAGGAGCGATTACTCCTCCATCTGTCTCCAGAGCGCCTCCTCGAGCCATCCCATTGCTCAGTAAATACCATAAAGAGCACATCCTCATCAATCTGAGTCCTCTATATCCTTCTAAGGAGCGCCTCCTCCAACCGTCCGAATCCTCATTGAATCACCTAAGGAGCGCATGCAGCAAACATCTGACTCTTAAGTGAATCTCCTAAGGAGCGCCTCATCATCCAACTGACATCTCTATAGCCTCCTCAGGGGCGCCTCCTCATAAGATCCAGGAATTCACTGAACCCCCTGAGGAGTGCCACCATCAAACATCCGAATCTTCATTCAATCTCCTAAGGGGAGCCTCATCTTCATCTGAGTCCTCTATAGCCTCCTCAGGGGTGCCTCCTCCATCCATCCAGCTCCTCTGCGAACCTGCACAGGAGCACCTCCACGAAACATTCGTCTTCTCAGTCAATCTACTAAGGAGCGATTCCTCCTCCATCTACCTCCTCTATAGCCTACTCAGGAGCGCCTCCTCCAACCATCAGATTGCTCAGTAAATTTCCTAAGGCGCACCTCCTCATCCCTCTGAGACCTCTATAGCCTCCTCAGGATCGCCTCCTCGACCAAAGGAGTCCTCATGGAATCTCCTAAGGAGCGCCTTCAGCAAACATCGGACTCGTAAGTGAATCTCCTAAGGAGCGCCTCGTCATCCAACTGACATCTCTATAGCTTCCTCAGCAGAGCCTCATCGTACCATCCATCTACTCAGTGACGCTGCTCGGAGCGCCTTCTCCATCAATTCGACTCCTCTTTTTTTTTTTGGTGTGATTTTCAATTTATTATTTGTGAAATCTTAAATTCCAATAAATAAATATATTTGATGAATTACTTCAAAATTCTCTTAGTCTTTTTTTCGCATTTATGTTCCAGAATATGTAGGCTCGAGTGATAGCATAGTGGGTGGTACATTTGCCTTACATGCAGCCAACCCAACTTCAATCACCAGCGTCCTATGGTTCCCCACCCATCACCAGTGGGGATTTCCAGCACAGAGCCAGAAGAAACCCTGTGGATTTCTGGGTGTGGCCTAAAAACAAAAACAAAAAAAAAAAGACTATGTTTCAGAATAATTTGGAGATCGTAATGGTAAAGATCTTATGGCTATCCAAAACATACCGTATGTCTTTTATTTTCTGGTTGGTAATCACTTTTTAGTTATGTAACTTACTATGAATATGAACTCAAATCTAATAAGCACTTTTGAATGTCCTCTGATCAGATATCTTCCTACTTCTTTGACCTCATTCATCGATCTTTCCTTAACCATAGTTATCCTTTCTCTGAACTTTAAAACATTTATTTGTTTATTTATTGCCTTTTTTGGGTGACATCCAGTGATACTCAGGGGTTACTTCTGGCTCAGCACTCAGGAATCACTCCTGGCATTGCTTGGGAACCAAAATCGGATGCCAGGGATCGAACCCAGGTCGACTGTATGCAAGGCAAATGCCCCACTCACTGTTCTATCACTCCAGACCTTAAAATATTTTGTTCATCATAAAATGTCCTTTTTATTAGTTCTCATTTTTGCCTGAAAAGTTTTTTTCCCCTCTAACTTTATTCATTGTTGATTCATATCATTAGATCTCAACTTGATTGACATTATTTTCGTTTTGTTGGTGGAGGGTGGAGGTGGTATTGCTTTTCTCCCTCAGAGCTACCAGGGAATCTTGTGATGGTGCTCAGGAAACTATGCAGAACTGGGAAAAAAAGCCGACTGTTCAGGGAATCTCCTAAGATGAGCCTAATAATCCATTAAAGTCCTCGATAGCCTCCTCAGTAGCGCCTGGTCCTACCATCAAACACCTCAGTGAATCTCCTTAGGAGTGCCTCCACCAAACATCAGACCTAACAGTGAATCTCCTAAGGAGGGCCTCCTCTTCATCTGACTCCTCAATAGCCTCCTCAGGAGGGCCTCCAAAAACGATGCGAGTGCTCAGTGAATCTCCTAAGGAGCGCCTCATCATCCAACTGACATCTCTACAGCCTCCTCAGGGGCGCCTCCTCAAAAGATCCAGGACTTCAGTGAACCCCCTCAGGAGTGCCGCCATCAAACATCCGAATGGTCATTGAATCTCCTATGGGGCGCCTCATCTTGATCTGACTCCTCTATATCCTCCTCAGGAGTGCCTCCTAATACCATGCAGCTCCTCAACGAACCTCCACAGGAGAACCTCCACCAAAAATTCTTCTCCTCAGTGAATATACTAAGGAGCGATTCCTCCTCCATCTACCTCCTCTATAGCCTACTCAGGAGTGCATCCTCCAACCATCAGATTGCTCAGTAAATTTCCTAAGGCGCACCTCCTCATCCCTCTGAGACCTCTATAGCCTCCTCAGGATCGCCTCCTCGACCAAAGGAATCCTCATTGAATCTCCTAAGGAGTACCTTCAGCAAACATCGGACTCGTAAGTGAATCTCCTATGGAGCGCCTCATCATCCAACTGACATCTCTATAGCCTCCTCAGGCGCGCCTCCTCCAAAGATCAAGGTCTTCACTGAACCCCCTCAGGAGTGCCTGCATCAAACACCCAACTCCTCATTGAATCTCCTAAGGGGGGCCTCCTCTTCATATGACTCCTCCATAGCCTCCTCAGCAGTGCCTCCTCCTACCATCTAGCTCCTCACCGAAATCCTCACGTGCGCCTCCCACAAACATCTGACTCCTCAATGAATGTACTAAGGAGCGATTACTCCTCCATCTGTCTCCAGAGCGCCTCCTCGAGCCATCCGATTGCGCAGTAAATACCATAAAGAGCACATCCTCATCAATCTGAGTCCTCTATATCCTTCTAAGGAGCGCCTCCTCCGACCGTCCGAATCCTCATTGAATCACCTAAGTAACGCATGCAGTAAACATCTGACTGGTAAGTGATTCTCATAAGGAGCGCCTCATCATCCAACTGACATCTCTATAGCCTCCTCAGGGGCGCCTCCTCAAAAGATCCAGGAATTCACTGAACCCCCTGAGGAGTGCCATCATCAAACATCCGAATCTTCATTCAATCTCCTAAGGGGCGCCTCATCTTCATCTGACTCCTCTATAGCCTCCTCAGGGGTGCCTCCTCCATCCATTCAGCTCCTCTGCGAACCTGCACAGGAGCACCTCCACGAAACATTCGTCTTCTCAGTCAATCTACTAAGGAGCGATTCCTCCTCCATCTACCTCCTCTATAGCCTACTCTGGAGCACATCCTCCAACCATCAGATTGCTCAGTAAATTTCCTAAGGCGCACCTCCTCATCCATCTGAGTCCTCTATAGCCTCCTCAGGATCGCCTCCTCTCAACATTCGAATCCTCATTGAATCTCCTAAGGAGCGCCTCCAGCAAACATCGGACTCGTAAGTGAATCTCCTAAGGAGCGCCTCATCATCCAACTGACATCTCTATAGCTTCCTCAGGAGAGCCTCATCGTACCATCCATCTACTCAGTGAAGCTGCTCAGGAGCGCCTTCTCCATCAATTCGACTCCTCTTTTTTTTTTTTGGTGTGATTTTCAATTTATTATTTGTGAAATCTTAAATTCCAATAAATAAAAATATTTGATGAATTACTTCAAAATTCTCTTAGCCTTTTTTTTCGCGTTTATCTTCCAGAATATGTGGGCTCGAGTGATAGTATAGTGGGTGGTACATTTGCCTTACATGCAGCCAACCCAACTTCAATCCCCAGCGTCCTATGGTTCCCCACCCATCACCAGTGGGGATTTCGAGCACAGAGCCAGAAGAAACCCTGTGCATTTATGGGTGTGGCCTAAAAACAAAAACAAAAAAAAAGACTATGTTTCAGAATAATTTGGAGATCGTAATGGTAAAGATCTTATGGCTATCCAAAACATACCGTATGTCTTTTATTTTCTAGTTGGTAATCACTTTTTAGTTATGTAACTTACTATGAATATGGACTCAATTCTAATAAGCACTTTTGAATGTCCTCTGATCAGATATCTTCCTACTTCTTTGACCTCATTCATCGATATTTCCTTAACCATAGTTATCCTTTCTCTGAACTTTAAAACATTTATTTATTTATTGCCTTTTTTGGGTGACATCCAGTGATACTCAGGGGTTACTTCTGGCTCAGCACTCAGGAATCACTCCTGGCATTGCTTGGGGAACCAAAATGGGATGCCAGGGATCGAACCCAGGTCGACTGTATGCAAGGCAAATGCCCCACTCTCTGTTCTATCACTCCAGACCTTAAAAATATTTTATTCATCATAAAATGTCCTTTTTATTAGTTCTCATTTTTGCCTGAAAAGTTTTTTTCCCTCTAACTTTATTCATTGTTGATTCATATCATTAGATATCAACTTGATTGACATTCTTTTCGTTCTGTTGGTGGAGGGTGGAGGTGGTATTGCTTTTCTCCCTCGGAGCTACCAGGGAATCTTGTGATGGTGCTCAGGAAACTAAGCAGAACTGGGAAAAAAAGCCGACTGTTCAGTGAATCTCCTAAGAATAGCCTCCTAACCCAGCAAAGTCCTCGATAGCCTCCTCAGTAGCGCCTGATCCTACCATCCGACACCTCATTGAATCTTCTTAGGAGTGCCTCCACCAAACATCAGACCTAACAGTGAATCTCCTAAGGAGGGCCTACTCTTCATCTGACTCCTCAATACCCTCCTCAGGACGGCCTCCAAAAACGATCCGAGTGCTCAGTGAATCTCCTAAGGAGCGCCTTCTCCTCATCAGATTCCTCTATAGTCTCCTAAGGAGCAACGGCGCCGACCATCCGACTCCTCAATGAATCTCCTAAGGAGCGCCTCATCATCCAACTGACATCTCTATAGCCTCCTCAGGAGTGCCTCCTCCTACCATGCAGCTCCTCACCGAACCTCCACAGGAGCGCCTCCACCAAACATAACTCTCCTCAGTGAATCTACTAAGGAGCGATTCCTCCTCCATCTACCTCCTCTATAGCCTACTCAGGAGCGCCTCCTCCAACCATCAGATTGCTCAGTAAATTTCCTAAGGCGCACCTCCTCATCCCTCTGAGACCTCTATAGACTCCTCAGGTTCGCCTCCTCTGACCATACGAATCCTCATTGAATCTCCTAAGGAGCGCCTTCAGCAAACATCGGACTCGTAAGTGAATCTCTTAAGGAGCGCCTCATCATACAACTGACATCTCTATAGCCTCCTCAGGGGCGCCTCCTCCAAAGATCCAGGTCTTCACTGAACCCCCTCAGGAGTGCCTCCATCAAACACCCAACTCCTCATTGAATCTCCTAAGGAGGGCCTCCTCTTCATCTGACTCCTCCATAGCCTCCTCAACAGTGCCTCCTCCTACCATCCAGCTCCTCACCGAAGTCCTCACAAGCGCCTCCAACAAACATCTGACTCCTCAGTGAATGTACTAAGGAGCGATTCCTCCTCCATCTGCCTCCAGAGCGCCTCATCCATCCATCTGGATGCTCAGTAAATATCCTAACGAGCACATCCTCATCCATCTGAGTCCTCTATATCCTCCTCAGGAGCGCCTCCTCCTACCATCCGAATCCTCATAGAATCACCTAAGGAGCGCATCCAGCAAACATCCGACTGGTAAGTGAATCTCCTAAGGAGCGCCTCATCATCCAACTGACTTCTCTATAGCCTCCTCAGGGGCGTCTCCTCAAAAGATCCAGGTCTTCACTGAACCCCCTGAGGAGTGCCGCCATCAAACATCCGAATCCTCATTGAATCTCCTAAGGGGCGCCTCATCTTCATCTGACTCCTCTATAGCCTCCTCAGGGGTGCCTCCTCCATCCATCCAGCTCCTCACCGAACCTCCACAGGACCACCTCCGCGAAACATTCGTCTTCTCAGTCAATCTACTAAGGAGCGATTCCTCCTCCATCTACCTCCTCTATAGCCTACTCAGGAGCGCATCCTCCAACCATCAGATTGCTCAGTAAATTTCCTAAGGCGCACCTCCTCATCCATCTGAGCCCTCTATAGCCTCCTCACGATCACCTCCTCGACCATCCGAATCCTCATTGTATCTCCTAAGGAGCGCCTCCAGCAAACATCGGACTCGTAAGTGAATCCCCTAAGGAGTGCCTCATCATCCAACTGACATCTCTATAGCCTCCGCAGGGGCACCTCCTCCAAAGATCCAGGTCTTCACTGAACCCCGACAGGAGTGCCTGCATCAAACACCCAACTCCTCATTGAATCTCCTGAGGCCTCCTCTTTATCTGAGTCCTCTATAGCCTCGTCAGCAGTGCCTCCTCCTACCATCCAGCTCCTCACCGAACCTCCACAGGAGCCCCTCCACCAAACATTCGTTTCCTCAGTGAATCTACTAAGGACCGAATCCTCCTCCATCTTCCTCCTGTATAGCCTACTCAGGAGCGCCTCCTCCAACCATCAGATTGCTCAGTAAATTTCCTAAGGCGCACCTCCTCATCCATCTGAGACCTCTATAACCTGTTCAGTATCGCCTCCTCCGACCATCCGAATCCTTATTAAATCTCCTAGGGAGCGCCTACAGCAAACATCCGACTCGTAAGTGAATCTCCCAAGGAGCGCCTCATCATCCAACTGACATCTCTATAGCCTCCTCAGGGGCGCCTCCTCCAAAGATCCAGGTCTTCACTGAACCCCCTCAGGAGTGCCGGCATCAAACATCCAATTCCTCATTGAACTAGTAAGGAGGGCCTCCTCATCATCTGACTCCTCCATAGCCTCCTCAGCAGTGCCTCCTCCTAACATCCAGCTCCTCGCCGAACCTCCATAGGAGCGCCTCCACCAAACATTCGTCTCCTCAGTGAATCTACTAAGGAGCGATTCCGCCTCCCTCTACCTCCTCTACAGCCTACTCAGGAGTGCCTCCTCCAACCATCAGATTGCTCAGGAAATTTCCTAAGGAGCAGCTTCTCATCCATCTGAGTCCTCTATAGCCTCCTCAGGATCGCCTCCTCCGACCATCCGAAATCTCATTGAATCCCCTATGGAGCGCCTCCAGCAAACATCCGACTCGTAAGTGAATCTCCTTAGGAGCGCCTCATCATCCAATGGACATCTCTATAGCCTCCTCAGAGGCGCCTCCTCCAAAGATCCAGGTCTTCACTGAACCCCCTCAGGAGTAACGCCATCAAACATCAGACTCCTCATTGAATCTCCTAAGGAGCGCCTCCTCTTCATCTGACTCCTCTATAGCCTCGTCACGAGTGCCTCCTCCTACCATCCAGCTCCTCACCGAACCTGCACAGGAGCGTCTCCACCAAACATTTCCTCTCCTCAGTGAATCTACTAAGGAGCGATTCCACCTCCACCTGCCTCCAGAGCGCCTCCTCCAACCATCAGATTGCTCAGAAAATCTCCTAAAGAGCACCTCCTCATCCATCTGAGTCCTCTATAGCCTCCTCAGGAGCGCCTCCTCTGACCATCCGACTCTTCACTGAATCTCATCAGGAGCGCCACCTCCAGCCATCCGACTGCTCAGTGAATCTCTTAAGGAGGCCCTCCTCATCCATCTTGCTCCTGTATAGCCTTCTCAGGAGCGCTTCCTCCGACCATCCGACCCTCACTGAATCTCCTAAGGATGTTTGTATGTGTGTAGAGATGAATGCTGTTGATAAAGCGATCCTTCACAACTAACGACAGATGTGTTTGAATGACATTTTCTTTTTTATCATCATCGCTACTCTACTACTTCACTGTTTTTTATATTTAGAACGGTGTTAAGAAAAAATACTTGTACCCCGCAGTAGGTAATTTTCGCTGGCCACACCAGGGAGGAAAAGGGTGCTGTCCCTCTGCCTGCTCCCCCTTGGTGGCTCGGTGGCCGCCATCCTCCAGAGGCCATTGTACAGTCAGGTTTTGGCCCTCAGTGAAGAGACACGCGGGGCCTCACGGGATGGGGGTTGAGCTAGCCCTTTCCTTCCTGTCTCAACAAGACCGAGTCGCCACCCATGATTGGTCTTTCTGGCTCCTGATCAAGCTGCTTAACGGCGATGATCCCAGAGACTCAGGAACAAATCTCAGAACCCAGCCCAGCAGGTTTTGGTAGAAATCCCTCCAGATTTAAGTGTTAAAATTTCGGAATTTCAAAATCGCTCAGTCACTACTGCAGCCACTCTACGTCATATGTTATTCATAACTAGCAGTAGAAAATGAATTGTCTATTGTTCCCTTTTCAGCAGACCTGAGAGTTGGTGTAAAATCCCAAATAATAATGGTGGGTCTGGTGTCAAAATATTGAATCTAATCAAAGTGGGGAGAGAGTAATGTGGAAATCATCTGCCTCACAGGTAGGGGGAGGGGTTAGGATGGGGGTTTTGGTGGTGGAGAATGAGCACTGGTGAAGGTACGGGTGTTTCATTGTATGACTGAGACTTAAACCCGAAAGCTTTGTAACTGCTCTCATGGTGTTTCAATAAATAAAATTATAAAAAATTAAAAAAACAAGGTAAGGTGCAGTTCATGCCCAATTCAATCAGCTAATCTGTGGCTGAATAAATAGCAGTACTCCTACATAAAAAAGAAAAAAATACTTCTGAAGAAGATAAAAAAGGTGGCAAGTTTATACTCAAACTTCAAGTCTAGATCTCTGCACTAAATACTACTTTGAAGATAAACAGCTAAGTTACATGTTACATAATAGAAACTGAAAAGTTACAGATGTAACAATATCAAACCTTTTAATTGCTTTTGATCAAATAAAAAATTATCAACATGTGTAGAACTGATAGCTTAACAAGCTTCAAAGAATGCAATTCTAAATAAATATAACCTCTTCGAGAAGTTGGTGGTCACATCTCGTAGTTTACCTCTGGTTCTATGCTCAGAACCCTGACAAGCTCAAGGAACCATACAGGTGCCAGGAATCAAACCTAGGTCGGCCATGTGCAAAGCAAACGCCCAACCCACTAAACTATCACTCCAGCCCCAATATGCATATTTCTAAGTACATTTATTATTTCTATACTCAATTCATTTTAAATGTAGATATTAGTTACATCAGGGTTGAGAACTGTACATGTTTTAAAATGTTAATCAATCCAAAAGTGTTAATTCAACCTATAAAAGGATCTTACTATAAAACATATAGGAAAAGACATTTTACATTTCCTAAAAAAAAATGTATAAACTTAGAATTTCATAAAATGAAGCATGATGCAATTTTATTGCATCAATTTTCCCCAAAAGAAAATAATCAGAAATTATTTTTAATTATTTTTAAAATTATTATTCTAAGTGAATGTTCTCATCTCAGCAGCCGTTGATTAAAGTGACCATTCAAGAGGCAGGTCATTCATTACTGGACAACTCAGCAAGCAATGGATTGTTTTCTTGATTTTTTTTTGGGTGGGGGGAATGATGGTTCTTTGCTAGTTTATTCATGATTCTCTTCCTGGATCCTCGTTGAGCCTCTTAACGACCATGGTTGGCTGGACACTTTGCCTAGCTCACAATCTATATTCATTCCTCTGATTACTGACTTTTCACTTTTTAATTATGCTACACAACTAGAAATAAACTCAAGAATGTGACTCATTATACACTGAATTAAACTGAAACAACTCCTCAAAAAACTCCCAATGACTAGTCATTGGTAGTGGTAGAATCTCTACCACTCTCTTATCTATAACCTCACCAGATGTTACAAATATCACAAAAGTCTATTAATTATTTTTCTGGAACTTCCACACTAAAGTTCTTTCTCTGAAAACAGGCTAAGCCCCTAGAAACAAAACCAGGGGCCAGACAGTACAGTGGTCACTGTGCTTGCCTTGCACATGGCCAACCCAGGTTGGATCCACAGCATCTCAAAGGGGCCCCCGTGCCCCACCAAGGGTAGTCACTGAGCACAGAGCCAGGAGCAAGACTTGAGCACTTTTGGGTGTACCCACAACAAATGAAAGCAAACAGAAAATTTGTGGGTGTTCCCTACTCAAAATCCACATTCATTCACACTCAAAATAAAACACCCTGACAATCTTTTCTTTTCTCTTTTTTCTTTTTTTTTTTTTTTTTTTTTTTTTGCTTTTTGGGTCACACGAGGCGATGCACAGGGGTTACTCCTGGCTCTGCACTCAGAAATTACTCCTGGAAGTGCTCAGGGGACCATATGGGATGCTAGGAATCGAACCTGGGTCAGCTGCGTGCAAGGGAAACACCCTACTCACTGTGCTAGCGCTCCAGCTCCCTGGTAATCCTTTTCATTTCTTTTCCCTTTTGGGTCGCACCCAGAGATTCTCAGAGGTCACTTCTGGCTCTACACTCAGGAGTTACTCCTGACAGTGCTTGGGGGACCATATGGGATGCCAGGGATCGAACCCGGGTCAGCCACGTGCAAGGCAAATGCCCTACCCGCTGTGCTATTGCTTCAGCTCCGAGTGGCAATCCTTTTCTGATGTGGTACTCACACCCGTACTGGCCCTTTGCTCATTCCTTGCAAGATGCCAAGAACACTCCTGCTTAAAACTTTCTCTGTTTCGAAGGAACCACCAAATAAAGGGTGCTAGGAGGGCCCGCTTGGGATAGGAGATGTGGACTGAAAGTAGACTATAGATCGAATGAGAGCCACTTAATATCTCTACTGCAAACCACAACACCCAAAAGGGGAGAGAGAGAGCAAAAGGGAATGCCCTGCCACAGAGGCAGTGGGGGTGGTGGGAGGGATGCTGGGGCCATTGATGGTGGAAAATGGGCACTGGTGGAGGGATGGGTGCCTGATCAATGTATGACTGAAAAACAAGGACAAAAGTTTGTAAGTCTGTAACTGTACCTTATGTTGATTCACCAATTAAAAAAAAAAAAACTTTGTTTGTTGGGACCAGAGTGATACTGCAGCAGGTAGGGCGGCTGGTTGTCTTTCACGTGGCTGACCTAGGTTCTATCCTGGGCATCCTGTATGGTCCCCCAAGCACTTCCAAGAGTAATTCCTGAGTGCAGAGCCAGGAGCATTGCTGGGTATTGCTTCCCCCCCCCCCCAAAAAAAAATAGGAAAAAAACAACCTCCCCTATTTGGAAAAAAAAAAAAACGCTCTCCCTATCCCTCTCCCATGCTCTTCCCCAAGGGGTTTGGGCCACTTGCTCTTCCATTGCCCTGGGCCTGCGACCACCAGGTTTGCAAGCACCGCTGTGACTCCCTTCCCTCCCTTTCCCTTCCCGCCCCCACCTGACACTTGCTCTCCAGTAGTCAACAGGACTCACTGTTCTAGTCCAAGGAGGGACAGAGTATAGGAATGAGAGCCCAGAAACCACTCAGTGATCTCAGGAATCACAGCACCAGAGAGGGCTTCCAGTGAATAACTCCAGTATATGAGCCAACTAAGTATAATTTAAAATAAAAACAAGCTCACCACCAGAAAAGAATTAACTAAGATCCCTCCAAACTTATAAAGGAAAGCAGAGATATTGCTTCGTGTAGATTCCACATACTGAGGAAAAATATTTGTATACCAAGAATTGCAGAAGTTATGTAGGAGGGCCAAAACTTAGCAGCCAACTAATGGGATTCAAATGACTCAGAGTTAGCAGCAATACATTTTTGTCTTGTTTTCTTCATATGTAACATGTTGGACAGTAACAGATTCTATCATAGTATTGTGAAAACCAAATAATGTATTCCATATTAAGCCCTTAAATATTTATCATTTACTCTAAAATTGCATGGGAGTAATCGAACTTTTACGTTTTATTATTTGTCTGTTCAGGGGCTACAGCCCACTCAGGGCTTATTCCTGGCAGGCTCGGGGGAACAAACAGGGCACCAAAGATTAAGGCTGGGTTGCCCGCGTATGGGTGAGCCCTTACCCACTGCACCCTCCCCCACATACAGGTCGGTGTGCAACCCTCGCCATCACAACAGCAGTGTCAAAGAAAGGAAATAAATGAAACCGCTTCTGCAGAGGCAGTTAATGGGTTGAGATGCTTGCCTGGTTTTGTCTTACACCTGCTGGATCCTTGCGTTTGGTCCCCCAGCATCACCAGGAGTGACCACAATAACTGAGTAAACTTTGAGCAGCAACACCCCAAAGCTCAAGTTTCGCGTTGCTTCGATGCTTATTCTGTGATGTGAGGATGCATGTAATGAAGTCCTTAAAGGTCAAAACGTGATGGTTAAAACTAGCTGCCCGATAAGGGGAGACGTGAAACAGTGAAAGGTAGATAGAGCTGACAGCGCCCTCAACTCTCCCGGAAGGAGGGAGCATCTGGGATCCGCTGGTCATGCAGTCCCGCCTGACCCGGGCCTTACTGGACCACAACACGAGAGATGTGTGCTAGCCACATAGGCTGGAAATCAAACTGAACCTCAGAACACAGAACCTGACTTCTGCCCTCCATACAGTGTAGTGCAAATCCTCACAGCCCAAGGTCTAATCCGACCGCGGGCCGCTTTGACTCCAGGAGATCAGATACATAACCTAGGGCTGCGCGCCGACTCAGTTGCTGGGCCTGAGACCTCAAACCCCAAGATCTGCTATACAGTTGCCGTGGGAAAGGCCGCAGGCTACTGTATCCACTTTCCATTCAATCCCAATGAAAAAGCTACAAAGTAAACAGGCTTACAACCCGGGACTGGGAGGTAAAAAACCCACAAACCTTAACTAAACTCTCCCCGGCCACAGGAAGCCCAGCCCTGCGTCTTTGTCTGGGACAGTGAGTGAGCACAGGGGGATGCAAAGGCCCGAACGACCCCCAAGTCTCACCACACTCTCAGGTCCAGCTTCCTTCAGGTGTGGTGGGACCTCCCGGCCGCGCCCGCAGGGTCAGACCCCAGACCCAGACCCCGGACCCAGACCCAGACCCCAAACTCCAAATCCAGACCCCAAACTCCAAATCCAGACCCCAGACCCCTGACCCCAGACCCCGGACCCAGACCCCAGACTCAGACCCAGACCCAGAGCCCAGAGCCCAGAGCCCAGATTCCGCACCCCAGAATCCTCTCCCCTGCATCCCGCGCGGCCGCGCCCACCTGCCCCGCACCTGCGCTTTCTCGGGGTGGGGGTGGGGGCTCTTTTGATGCACCTGCTCCGGCTGGACGCGGGTGCCGGGACCACCGTCCGGGCGACGTCCGTGTGAGACCCCCTAGCCCACCCCGCGTGCGGCTTGCAGGCCGGGGGTACGGGCGCACTCCGGGGGCATCCGGGGGTCGGGGGTCCTGACGC